>NC_032014.1:209470-372159 GCF_001865875.1 Lupinus angustifolius | reverse complement strand
TGCCTTGTTTTCATTTTCCATTCGGACATATGATTCCAGATTTCAGACATTGGTCTGATTTTAACTTTGGTCTCAAAACTCAACAAGTTACAATGTCTGTCCTTGTTGATATTTTTAATGTGTTTGTAAGTTATCAAATTTTGATTGGGAAAGAATTTAGTATCATCTGACATCTTAGTTACATATCAACTTATAAGCAATTGAATGGAGGCTCTAATGGTCATATTTGTCTAGGGTTTACGCACTGTTCAATAAGTACAGATACCCATACAACACACTGTTTGAATTGCATCAAACAAGATATATATTATGGGCTTTACAGTGTGTATTTTGTTTGATTTGTAAGGTTAAAATCTAAACTATCTTTCTCAGGGTTTCTTGCTTTTGTGATGATCATATTTATATTTAGCTTATTGTGGTCTTATTTGAATATTGAATGAAAAAGTGGGGCCTTTTCAACTCTTTTTTCTTAGCCTGTTGTGTTCATTCTTAGCTGTTAATATATTACTCTGAATGGTTGTAGTTTATCATTTAAAAATATGGTAACTATTTAGAGAGCAATATACTTTATGTTATTACATAAGTATGATCACACTAGTGAGATAATAGTTGATTATTATTGGTTGTAGTTTATCACTTCAAAGGTTGGATAATTGGATTAGTATTTTCATCACTCAATTTGCACTCGAAGAAAGAAGAATTAATTGATCATGCTCCTAAAACTCATGAAGCTTGGAGAATTATACCACTTTGTATAATTTCTACTCCAAAAGGTTCAATAGAAATACCTCCATTAAAATAACAACTTAGAATTGAGTTTTATGAGAGTGGACCAAAACCTTCATTGGATATGTTTATTACACAGAAACAATGGACTTAATTTTTCTAATTATCTCTTATTCATTTTTAACTATCAAAACCGTATTCCTAGTCTGACTTTTCATAGTGAAAGCTCCTCTTAAACACGATTGCATGTAAATTAAATACAATTCTTGCACTACTATGAAGAAATAAAACCCACCACATAAAGAAAAGATAACTTGCACAATTACACAATCCTCTTACTCTCTCCCATGGAAGCAAATAAATAACACTTGCCACTAAATTTTCTCAAACTATTCATACTGAGAATATCCCAGACAAAATTTTACAGACATTTACCCACAAATTTTCCCTTTGCTTTCAATAATTATATACTTGCCAGAGAAGGGAATAGGTGGTAATAAAATAAACGTGTCACTTTCCATTGGTTCAGGTGGAACACACTAATACCATAAAAAACATTTAAATGCAATCATGGTTATATCAGTTAACCTAAAATTAATAGGTTAAAAAAAATACAAAATATCAAACAACAATGGTTTTTCTGCACAAACCTAAGGAGTGATGTTTTCTAGGAATCTAATCACCCATCCTGTGATTATATGGAAAGCTGCCCAGATGAATCTAACTTACAAATAACTATACTATCATCCCAAATTAGCAAACTAAATAATCTACACTCACCCATTCGCCAAAACCTCTGAAAACAGCCAAAACCTCTGAAAACAGGAACCTAGGCCAAATCAGTCCCAACATGGAATGATGCATCTGATATTGGGAAGATCAGAAAGAACTAAAAAGTTATGCATCTGTTACCGATGTATATAGTATTTTGATTGAACCGAGGCACCAGCGATACAAGTCAAAATACCCATGGTATGAACCCCCATTCTGCTTGGCTTGCTATCTATGAATCCACCATTTCGTCTTGCAACTCACTTGGAGCAATTAGCCCCGGGATAGAAAGCATCCTTTGTCGTTCTCTCTCTCTTTGAGCTGCAGCCTCTTCAGCATAGAGATCTTTGTTATCCTGCAGTAGAGATGGAACAATTAAAAATCGTTGGATGTAGAAATGCAGTGAAAATATAACAAGATCCAACATTGTATCTACAAATTCATTATAGCAAGAGAAGCAAAACATATAAAATAATCATTATAGTTTGCTATGAATAAAGGTGTTCTTTAAAGAAGCAACAACAACAGATAGGGTCTGCTACATGGACCGATCATCGTTAAAATGATCTATCATAAATCATACTCTTTGACAAAACATTGATCTTTAAATATTTCTTTTAATCATTTCGCCTATGGTTTTTTATTGGCCTCCTTTATCCTCTAGGAATTGGACTAACCTTCATTTGATATGATCTCCTTACCGGGGCTTCTAACGGTCTCCTTCTCATATGTCCAAACACCTAAGGCTCGCTCTACCATATTTTCTACCATAGGAGCTACTCGAACTTTCTCCCATGCATTTATTTCTATTCTTATCTTGTCTATTGTGTCCACTCATCCAACATAACATCCTCAACTCAGGTAGATGGACATTATTATCTTATTGACATTTCGAGACGCATATAACATTGTGGGTCTTATATGCGGTGTGGTAAAGCTTGAATGACAATATGACACATGATATGTTCATTAAAGAAGCAATTAGTGAAGAATAATACAGAATTAACAACAAATCTAACAGCCACAAGATTCCACAGGGTAAAATTTTTGCTTCTAAAGAATTACAAACCAAAAAAAGCATGCAAAAAATTATTAAACCAATATATGTGCCAGCTTAACTAGTAAGAACTCCATGCATTGACCAACTGTCTATGGGCATGAGTCCAAACTTCCCACTGGATTGTAAAAGACAGTTCTACAAGAAGCATTACCTGAGCTGAAAATTCTTTTGACTGTACAAGAAAATCTCGTATGTGAGTTTTAAATGTGGAGAGGTCATTTGTGGACTGAAAGAGTCCATTAACAAATTGGGTAACCTGCAAATAACATGAAATTAGTCATCTACTCTGCAACAGCAGGGGTTTAATACAGGTTGATTCTCTCCAATTACCTCTGCAGCAGTCATGTTGGGAAACGAAGTGCTTAAAAGTTTTATCGTAAACTCACGTACAAAAGCTCCATTATTTGGGTATGGATAAGGGTTTGTAGCAACATCCCAAAGAGGTTGTGTTAAGGCACCAGTTTCTGCCTGAACAACATGAAAATCTTTTATTTCAGCAAAATTTCTTACAAGCTGGTAAAACTAAGATAAAAGCATCGTTTTGACACTACCAGACAGAACAAGTGCTGAAGCACCAAGACATGTAATTTGAACCCAGGCTTGTGAAAAGTATCCGTCAAGACAGCAAATATCTCTCGCTCAATTGTCAAAAAGTATGACTGGTAAAACTGATTACAGAACTCTGACACCTGTTTAATATAAACACAAATTCAGTCAACCAAAAGAAGAAAACCTTCGGACAATGACAAGCAAAAAAATTAAGTATACGGAAGAAAGTTTTGAAGATGTGGATCGAGAGCTGTAAACAAAGTAAACAAGAACTACACCTCAAACTTCTTCAGCATCTCCAACAAGAGGTTCAGTCCGGTTTCAGCAATATTCCTTTCAGTATGCCGAAATGCCCAAATGATTGAATCCATAACAAGCTTCAGTTGCTGACACATGTTATAATCAACATCAGGCACAGACCCAGAGATTGCAGATTTCAAAAATAGTCACAGTAAACAACAGATAAGCAAAATAAGGGGACATGCTATAGGCTTAGCATCGGCAGAGTTGAAGAAAGAAATACAACCTCGCTCGATAAGCAGATTAAAGCTGGAAAACAATGAGTAGCAATGGCACGCAATAATGAGAAGAACTTGAGCCGATGTTCTGGGTAATCTTCAAAATTCTTCGTAATCATCTGGAATTAAATAAATGGATAAATATAATTCAATTTTTGCTTTGCAGCAAATACCCAACAGTTAAACACCATTGCAGTCAATAAAAAATCACAATTTATATGATGAAAAAAATCAGAACTTATATGATGAATAATAAGCTGAACTAAACGATGATGCATTTCAAACCACATACTGTAAATTAAAATGCCAAGTAACAACGCACAGCAAATTTAATCTAAGTTCTTAAAAAGTAAATAATAAACAAGGTCAAAACATTGTAAAAGGAGAGAGAGAGAGAGAGAGAGGGAGAGACAGAAAAAAGTTTGCACTGGAGGGCGAAACTGAAAGTCAACCTAAGGATTATTATCAAAATGATGGTCAACTATAAATTTCAACCACAACTTAAATGATGAATCAAAAGCTAAGCTTCTAAATGATGCATCTGGAACAACCTATACGTTTAAATCTCAAGTTGTAACAGATAACAAAATTAGTCAAAAGTCATCAAAAAGGGTCACAGCACTCGATTGTAAAATTAAAAAAATTAGTAGAAAAAAGGAAATGAATACAAGAGGGTAAAGATAGAACTCAACATAAGGGGCATTATCAAAATGATGGTCAATTAGAGTAATAACACCACAGCCAAATGACCTACACAATTACCTCTAATGTGCACTGGAAAACAGCTTCAAATATGCGAGGAACATCTTCAACCATTGTAGCTTTATATCTGCAAGTATGGAAGAGAGAGAGAAACAGAGATGAATTGCACATGTTGGTTATCTAAATAGTAAGCATTTAGGATACTCTTTACCATAACCTAATTTTGACCAAGGGCTGGCATCAGGTAGTAAAGGGAATATATATGTAAAATTTATAAGTGGGTGGGTGGGGTGTGATTGTGTGAAGGCAGCATACTTGTTTACAATTGTCGCAAAAAGTGACAAAACCTCTGATTCCCTTGCATCAGTCACATTTCTGGCATAATCACCCAGAACAGGACCAAACATTGGTGGCACAAATTGCTTTCCAATTTGAGGCTGATCTTCAGCCTTATCCAAGAATGTCTCAATCAGTTTAAGCGTCTCCCTCTTAACCGAACTGCATCATGAAGAAGCTTATAGAAATGGTACTGAATAGTGAATAGCAATATGGTTAGTACAACAATATTATATTAATTAATCTCACCGTAGAAGTTTCACAAAGGACGTTCTAGATGCAAAAGGCCCCCCTTCAGTAATACTTTTTGATATAAGTTCACTGTACATTCTGATGAAAGGAAAAAATATGATTTTATATTTACTGGTAAAAAGGTATAAACAGTTCACCAATAATACAATCCATATTATTAGGATTCCGCAACATAAAAACTTATCAGTTAACAGTAGAAAGCTGATACCTGTACACATTCAACATGTCCAAAAAGATCAATGAGATTTGTGGCAGGAAATATGTTCCTAAAGAAGATGCAACACTTGTATTTGTCTGCAATTTAGGAAGTGACTCAAATTACAAACTTAGTATCATAAATTGAGGTGGGGGAGCAGACCTTGGATTTGCACGAAAACACTTAGCAGAAACATAAAAAAGGCAAAAGTGTTCATCAAATCATGGTCCAATGATAAAACAATGAGCATGGTACAACCTTCTGATACAGTTGGTGATTACAAAGTTCAGTACGAAAGTCATAGGATATACTTTTTATGCAGTAAGTTTAGTGGGAGGAGAGGCTTCATGGTTCCAAGATCAGGCATGCCACAAGTCTCAATGAGGGCTTACAGTGGTCTCCACTATCGGGAATTGATCCCAATAACTTACATTGAAATGTCAATCAAGTATACTTGTAAAAAAGTTCACAAAACCATTGAAGGAATAAAACTGAAAACAATTCATCCCTAGACAAGAAAAATGAGTTGGAGACAATATGGAATATTTTACAGTGATGATTGAACAAAAAATTAATTGAAGAACTAATTACAGATATAAAAGAGTGTGATATTTCTATTTCAAATGGCCTCTCAAGCATGCAGAGCAGAATATACTAAAGAACATGCAGAGCACAATATGCCTAAAAATTCATGAATGCCTATAAACTATACCTGCAATATATTGAGCACAATCCGGATCACATCTTGTTTATTAAGAAAATCAACATTCTGACATGCCTGTCCTATAATTTCCAGCCATTTCTGCAGAGGAGCAATGGAGCATAATTTCTTGCATTATAACACCTTTGCTTCCAGAAATAATGAGAATAATCCATGAATATAACATGAAATTGATTTAGAAAATATTATGGCTTCTCAAAGACTCAAGCAAGTAAAGAACCTGATTTGGGAGCTCCATCAACCGCTGGAGATACCCATCTCTCTTCTGCGCGTCAGACTCTGCCTGAACCATGTTACCAACCTAGAATATGACAATATCACTTAATTGCAGGCACAGACATTGACAATACAACATAGGACCAAGATTATAATCAATAACTCAAAGATAAAAGAGTTAAAAATGGATACAGATTCATAGAACGCATGTATTTGATGGGGTTCAAGATCTGCAATTGTAGTTGGAAGGCCAGTTAGCAGTTCAGATACAAATGGCTCATTTTCCCCGACCTGAAATAATGGTCATGGTTATTGATGTGTATTTTTATCATGAATGGAAGATCTGAGACACACTAAACTCTCCTATGGAAGATGTAAGAGGAAGAAATAATAGAACATGTTACCTGGGTGATTACAAACTTACGTCTGCACTTCTGGACTATTTTCAGAAATGTGTCACATGCCATATCCTGAAAAACAGTAAACGTGGACAATATTAGATGTAAAGGCATTTTAAACTTAGTCAAAAAAGAAGAAGAGTAAACTTGATGAAAGAAAATCAAAAGTAAAAAAAGGAATATACATTAAAAAGCTCCAATGCAGTACCACAATAAAAGGCAAAATATCTACAAACTATGTACATAATCAACTTTTAAACAGAAAAGAAAAGAGAATTGAAGACTAGGCTGAAAATTAACTAAAGAACTGAATTCTAATTTTTCAGCATATGTATAGATTATTTCTTGAAGATGGTTTATATAGGTTACAATGAGGAAAATAAGGTATCTTATCAAAATAATTTTAATTTGAATAAGAAATTCAGGAAAAAAGAAGCAGAAATGTTTATAATGGGGCAAGAGGAAAATATAAGTTGCACAGAAATACTTAAGCAGAAGCAACACCAATATGTAAACCCTTTTAGTTTTTTCTCACTAGAGTTGGGGTAGACTTCAAAGATCAAATGGTGCAGTCGTGTTGCATCATGTTCAATGGTAAATCATGCCTTTGTAAAGGTTGTCATACTTGAGCAACAAACACTTATAATGAAAAAACAGTAGAATTTTACACTACTCAACTTTGAATTGTTTGACATAAACAAAGCTGATGTATGAGGATGTAGAGCACAGCCTGGATTCGTTTAACAAGTTATGTTTATGTCATTAGAAACAACAGACATCTAGCTGACAAGAAAAGGGAGGGAAATAAACCTGAACTCCAGGATGTGTCTCGTGCATAAACTCAAACAACTTATTCACTACAGTTTTTAGAAACTTCCAATGCGCTCTTAAAAACCGTGGATACTGCCCCACGACATACCTGCCGACAGAAGCAATTGTATTCAAGAACAAAAAATTAAACCTTACGCGGCAAAGTAATACATGAACAACCCTTACATGATATTACTTGCAATAACAGCTTTGTTATCTTTTCCCTTGGTGATTTCACATAGATTTAATAAATCACGAATAACCATAACCAAAAATCTGTTTTCCTGCAACAAAATGAAGATTTGAGCTATAAATGATCAAAAGATATCACAAAATAAAAGAATGGCACATAAAAACATAGATATTAAACAAAAACAGTTGGTAAATAACTTTACTTGAAATAACATAGTCGTGCATACAGAGAAAGAGAGAGGAGGAATAGAGAGAGCTAGGAAAGAGCAGTTCAGAGTTAACGTTAAAAGTCAAAACAAATAAGATGCTCGATGCAACTCAAAGAACACCTTGCTCCTTTTTTATTCAGCAGTGACAAAATCAACATAGTTGTCGGCACAAGCCAGAAACACAATCCTAAAGTCAACAGGATACCATAATAACGGGAATACCTCAATTTCCAAAACCAAAAAATTAGATCCCTAATTTAAACTCGAGAACTAATTAATTGAAACAAGCTCCTAAACAAATAAGCATAGAGAAATAGGTGAAATTGCAAACTCTCTGGAACCAAATTGAGTCTGACTGTCTGACTACTTCTGCATAACCTACAACTACATTTTTGGCGATAAAAGGGGGAATTGGGAAAGCGATATTTGTCAAACTGTATCAAAGCACAAAATACCTGTTTAAAACTTGGATTTATAAGAAACATTGTTTCCATTCATACCACTAATACTCAATAAGTAGAGCTAGAAAAGGCTAATGAATAGTAAGCTAGGATAATGCCTTAAAATATTTTGATCAAGCCAACAGTCTGGTGTAAACAACAGAAATGAGAGTTGGCAGAACAATGAATATTGGGCTATAATATAAATTTTAAACCTGAGCCATGAAGTTCATAGTACCTGTTCTTCCATCATGGAACCAGATATAGAACCTATTGCCCAGCACAGTGTGTTCAAATTGTTCCATGTCCAATCCTCACCACTGAGTTGTTTACTTAATTTCTGCAGCATCTACAGAATACAGTACAGGAATCCACTTAAGATGTCATAAATATAGCCCCGAAATGCAATGGGACTATTGCATAATTGTTAGTCAATATAACATCATTCTAAACGAAAACAACATATTTAAACAGCATTCATATATCTTTAGTTTATTCAAAAGGAGTTAAGCTTATCAATAAGGTGAAAATAAAACAAGTTCATACTTGAATCAATACAAACGTCCATATAATAAAATTTAAAATGTATAAGAAATTGCAGAATAATTTGTTTCCCTTCGAACAAGAAAAGGAGGACCATTGCTTTCTGATTAACATACCTGCTTTTCAGTATCATCATGGTCAAGATGCGACAAGTAAATAAGAGTCTCCCTCATAATCTGTATAATTGATTAAACTTTGGTTAACCCCAAAATGTAGTAATGAAAATCTCTCAAAACATCATATTTTGAATAAACCATCCAAAATATGATATTCAAAGGGAAATGAGCTGAAGACAAGTAATTCCATATACAAAACCATGGTAGAAGTCAGATTTCTCCTTATTACCTTGTATTGAACGAGAACATCATTGTCCTTCATGGTTTCACGGACAATATTCCCATTTTCATCTTCAACTATGAGAACCTCTTCTGGTTTAGCCATGCGAGAGATCATAAGCATTCTCAACTTTGACATTGGACTAGCGTAAAGCTGTCGGCGCTGAAGAAGCTGTGAACCAATGCCATCAACCATACCAGGAAGAGGAAGCATCATTGGCATCTGCTTATTACATTTGTAAAAATAAGCCATGTCATTTTTTGCAAAGTACATAGAAATCACTCTAAGATAAAAATAATGCATTAGAAATACTTGGCAGATACTACTCAGATTAAAACATTTATATCCACTACATCAACAACAAATACAAAACATGTAATGAAGTGTTAGACCTCCTATCAGATACGTGTACAAGAGAAGAAAGAAGAATGGGCCAGAACTGGGAAAGTTATTGGGAAAGACCAGGAACTCTCGAATATTTATGGGGGGCAACTATTGTAATCTTCTTCTCAGCTAGGGTATCCATTTCCCTGTTAAGTATTCATCAATAAAACTACTTCCTTTCTCTGTTATCAATTCTTCTTCAATTGATCCAGTTTCTATAAGAAGCTACTAGATTGTTTGTTAAAAGGACCATTTGAGTTCATTTTATATTTATACTTGCTGATTGAACACCATTTAATACTTTTGATTTAAGATCTATTGATCAACACTTACAAACTCTATCATACAGCACATGTCACAGATTAACTAATGGTATAAATGTGTACCAAGTTGGAAGGAAAATAATTTTGTAACAGCTAACAAAACAACAGGATTCGTAGCAATACCAAGTAAACAAAAGGTATCATATCTTGCTACACGAAAGTGTTTTTGTGAAGGAAAATAGAAATGGCATGTTTGAGTTAAAAACCAGAGCAAGGTTATTAGAACATCTTTAATGGGACAGCACCTGAAATCCTAACATATTTCCAGCAGCTGCTGCGGGATTCTCCAAGCTGCGGTTTGGATCAAACAATTCTGAAACCAACACATTCCAGTAATCCAGACAGACCTGGTATTTTGGACAAATCAAGTACAGTATAAATTTTCCATATTCAGAAAAAGGATCCACGGAGAACAATACTTATTTATACACATGCAGGCTAACAAACATACTGTCAAGGACACTGAGTGGAAGAGACATATATCAGGAAAAGTGAAGAATGGACACCTAAAGTAGAGAATTCATAACAGAAGAATTATGCAGAGGGAAGAAACATGTCAACATCATCATACCTTGAAAACCTCAGTATCATCCACATATGAGATGTTGATAATATATTCAAGACCCAATAACAAAGCAGATATATTCTCTTGAGTGGATTCCAAGATTCGAATGTGAACCTGCATTAACAGAGAGGTTTCACCATACCAGTAGTACTGTCAATAAAGACCCAATAACACCTAAAAAATGATATGAGAAAGGAGGGAGAGGAGCTAATATATAGAAAAGGAAATTTAGACACCACAATTCAAGTCAATGATTTAAAAAACATAAACTGAGAGAGAGAGAGAGGGAGAAGAGAGAATGGAAATAGTAACTGCACTCTGAATCTATTGATAATGATCATCGAATCTGATTACAATGGAAGCTAGTCTATATATGGGAGCTGTCAGTTAAGACTGCTGTCAGCAAAGCCTAACTGCCTCTACTGCAAACTAGAAATTACATGATTCCCTCTTCTCTACAAGCCTAAACTAAACATCTAAACTCCTACTCTATTAAAGGAAAAGTGGGCCGCATCTTAAATATGCCACATGCATGATATAGTCCATGATGCATAAAATGTCACAAGTTCTTTCATCTAGTTCCATTATGTTATATGATAACATACTAACAGTATAAAATCACAAATAGATAAAACCGAGAAAAGATACCCTGCCTTGTAAAATGAGGTGAAGAACAGTGCCAAATTCTGTATAAATGCCTATACATAGAAAAACAAAGCCACCGTCAGACAGAAACTTCTCAAGTAATTTATTAAATCAGGCTTCTTGTTTCAGCCAATTACAAAGACTCACTTGTTCCTCATTTGAACCATGTGCATATGCCTCAGGTATATTTGTAGTAGGTGGGAGTATGCTCTGCAATAAACATAACACCATCACAAAATAAACCACCGAAACTGTGTTAGATATCAAAAAAGAACAAAATGGACACAAGACTACGATGGAGCAAGTAGACAAGAAAATAAAAATTCAAAAAGCAATATGTGGAACAGAATGGAAAGCTATCCAAACACACCTGCAGCTGACCCATGAAAACACTATACATCTTAACATACTGTGCATCATAGAAATTCCCAAATTGAAGGGCTGCCACCTGTGAGCATAAAAAAAGAATAATAATCTGGATATTTAAGATAAAATCATAAACACTTGGAAATGGAACATACCTCGGTTAAACATTGTAATATCAGGTTACGATATTCTGGAAGTGGGAAAAACTTTAGCAGTGTCTCGAGCTATAATGTACACAAATATCAAAATATTTCAGCATTCCTACATGGGAGTGTTATCTAAACAGAAAAACATCACCCACCAGTGGTGATTCAAATATATAACCCAAGGGAATCCATGTAAGGAAGGCATGCAATGTAGAAAGTGTTGCACGTAGGAGCTCAGTCCTTTGAGACGCTGATAACACATACAAGCATAACTCATGTATGAGCTGAAATTCACTGCAAACATCCAAGTACCATAATCAGTAATATATAGGCACACTGTCGAAAGTAAAATTAAATAATGGAACACCTAACTAGCTACACAGCAAGCAATACCCAGGACCAGTAAGAGAATAGAAACTGATATATCCAACACTTGCGCATCTGTTCCAGCTATAAAAAGTAACCTTATAAACCTATCAGGATAGAATAAATACTTCAAACTAAAAAAATTACCAAATCTCCGAGTTATATGGCATCTAATAATAACATGATAGATGAAATTTCTACATAAACAAAGCCATCAACTATTACATGTACAAAAAACATCAACTGTTACCTATTCAATGATTGTTTAAGCTCCTTTATCTTCTGCTGAGTCATCTCTCCCCTTGAAAAATCAAAAACCTCCTCACTCAAGAGCTGAAAGAACATTTTTTTACTGCTACTTGTCAATAACTCAATATAATTGGTGTGAGGAACAAAATCTAACAGAACGTAAGGTAAACTTACTTTCAATATAGCCATACAATTCTCACAAATTGATTCACTAGCTTTAGCTGCAGAAACAAGGTCGGGAACAAAGCTCTGCCATCTTGCTGGCCATTCATGCTTCAAAATCTGCATGTATGTTATATAAACATGTTTCATCCGAGCACAGATTAATTATGTAGATATCAAAATACCAAAAGAATGCAATGAAGCTAAAAAATCCAGATTTAAAAACTAAAAGGCAAAAAATCAACATCACCACGAGGAGAACCAAAGAAAACTGGGGAAAATATATTCTTTCATCTTGATAAATAAAACATATGCACTGAATAACTGGTTGAGAATAACCAGAATAGTAGAACAGAGTAATCTAAGGAAGTACAGTATCATTTTTACCTGAACTAATATAATGTTGAGTTTGTTGACATACAATCGTTCCGTTCGAAATGAGGCCTCATTGCTAGAGAGCTGTGCAAGAAAGTCAATAATGTCATAAAAGATTCAATAAGACTATAACCATTGACAAAACAAGTTAACAACAAGGTGAGTCTGACTAGATCCCATTTCTGGTTTCTCTAAATGTGGCAGATACCTGTACAATAACATCGGAGATGAAATTTTTCATTCCGTTTCGTTGTTCAGTGGGTAATGCATTCCACTTATATTTAATTACGCCTTCTAGAACCTGCATATGGAGGGAGAGAGAAAACAAATACTAAGAAAGGCAGCTAAAAATAAGATTAAGGTAACAAAGTGGAACACTTGTTTGACACCTAGTAGTTGCTGCTTCCAAAGTCACTACACTGAAAGGCAGTAAGATATAGAGGTCAAGAGGAAAAACCAACCACAGAACACAGAAAAGAAACCATGTTAAACAAGTATATGATCCAATAGTTCTATCCAACAGAACAACACAGTTTAAGATTTCAGTGAATATATGGTATAACCATAGTCCGTTTGCAATGCAACTTTGGCTGCGAGTATTTATTCTCAAATTTCGCATAATTACAGCTAAAACACCTAATTAATAGTCCTTTAAAGTAAGCATCATTCCATCATTTCAAATCTGATTATTTTCCAGAGCAAAGCTACAGGGTAGAATTTTATTGACAGTATTCAGCCATGAATTGCCAATAACCAAAGCTGGTTGATGGATAAGTCAAAGTGATGGCAACCACCTATCCATCCTAGAGTTAAAATTTTACAATGAAAAGCCATTCTGAAAACAATTCGAGCAATAAGAAAAAAGTCTGGCTGTTTAGTATTTTCCATATTACTAATAGATTCAGTCAAGTGTGTATACCTTGACCTATACCAGAAATCATATCTTCGGTAGTTCAGTATACTCTATAAATAATGCTAAATTGAAAATGAATGGCTTCTGATTTATTGTCTTTTATATAAAACCAATGTGAATATTAACTTTCTTATTGGCTTAAAATGAGATTGATAGTTCTCTGGAAATAGTGACAACCACCTTTGGATTGTACCAAGTTTCATTAAATTTTCAGGTCAGGACGAGCTTTATGTATTATATATGACAAAACATTATTAGCTATTTACTCTTCCACAAAACAGATCACCAAACAAACTAACTAACCTGCAGGGCGAAAAACTTGGTGTTGAGATTTTGAGTGTTTTGCAAAATATGCATGACTTGAAGCCACATGTCAGGATTATTTTGCAATTCACGCAAAATCTGGTCAGCCGCAGATCTCTGCATTATTAAAACATAAATAATTGTTATAATAAATTACTACATCTGAAAAGCTAAATGAGCTTATAACAAGAACTCATACCAGCAACTTTCTACATCATCGGCACCTTTAATACCCACCTTTATTTCCCAAGTCTTAATCAAGTTAGTTGATCATAACAATATCATTATCCCCATTGCATATATACTTGTGAAGAAAGAAAATTATGATAAAATGGTACCAATTAAAATGGTTAAAACATCAATTTGGTCTCTAATTTTGCACTCTGAAGTCAATTTGATGATAACCTTGAATTTTTATTGTCATGGAACAATTTGATCGAGGGTGTGCAAAGTCAGTGACCAAGTTGACAGACTCCATATAAATTTTAAAACACAAATTAACACATTGTCTATATGGATATCGAAATTCGTTATTTCACAAAGTTATTTAGTACCTCAAGGCTCGAGTGAATACCGTGATGGTTATAATTATGAAAGAAGACCATAAAAGTACAAACTTGCGTAATAAACCCTAAGTCATTGATAATTGTTCTGAAATAAAAAGCAAGTTAGTGCCTCAAAGAAACCAGCACCAACATTATCCTTATCCCCAGAAGTTATAATTATAGTTATAATCAAGAAATGAAAACAAGAAAAGTAAAAGGTTGTGTGAGGAGTGATAAACCCTAACGCTGGAAGCTGGGCATGTGAATTAAGTGTTATGACACATTTGTAATGAACATTGAAGAAGAAAAAGATGAGTGAAGCATAAGAGAAAACCGAAGAAAGAAAGAAAGAAGAAACCTGTTGTTTAGATCCAGTGCCGTAGAATGCAGCAACAGTGGCATCGAGTAAAGGTACATCGATTGGTTGGGTCAAATCTTTGAGCTTCTCTGCCGCCATATTTCTCAACAGAGAGAGAGAGAGAGAGATAAACCCTACACTGAAGAGAGAAAGGGAAACAAGACATTCAAATCATTGATTTCATTGAAGAGATTCAACAACTATGGACTTTGTCTTCTCTCATGTTACTATATATAGTTATACACGTAACACTAACACCTTCAATTTCAAGCACACTTTGTTTTTTTCCGTTGCGCGTTGCTTATAAAGAACGTCTGAAACAAACCGTGTGTGTGTGTTTTTTTTTTTAATATTGTTTTTTTGTTAACTGTTTATGACTTTATGTTTTTTATAATTTATTATTATCCTATTTTTCGCACCATATTTTTGGAGACATCACAAAGACTTAATCAATACCAATAGTTTTCGTTATAAATATTTATTATCAACACATGAGATACCCAATTATACTGAAAATTACAAATATATGAATTATCATTTATATTTTAATAAGAGTGGGGATTCACTAGTTTTTTAACCTTGTTTTTCATCATAGCAAATCAATTTTATGGATATCTAATGATTTAGATTACTCACTAATTCGAACAATTGTATTTCCCTAAACAATTATCTTTTTTTTATTTTAGTTTTACACTTTTACATTGTATATATTTCAATTAAGATGAGTGTTTCCTGGCTATAAAGCTGTGGCATACATTTATTATTATCTTGAGAATCAGATACATAAAGAAACATTTGAAATGTGAAACATAATGATAACAAAAATAAGAAAATTTGACATTTTTATATAGCCAAGCTTGTTTTGTTTGGATCTTCAAGTAGCCACACTGTGTAGAACAACAGTTTCAATAGTGAGGCCAGGTCCAAATCCAAAGAGCACACCCCATTCAAGACCTTCACCTGTAGTTTTGAGCCCATCTTCCTTTGATTTTCTCCTCATCTCATCCAAGATAAATAGCACACAAGCACTTGACATGTTACCATATTCACTAAGCACATGTCTAGTGGCTCTCATCTTTTCAGGTTTCAAGGCCAATTTGGCCTCAACTTGGTCTAGAATTGCAGGCCCACCTGGATGAGCAATCCAAAAGATTGAGTTGTAATCACTTATGTTTAATGGGTTGAAGGCTTCAACCAAAGCCTTGTCAATGTTTTTTGAGACAATCCCAGGAACATCCTTAAGGAGATGAAAGGTTAACCCAACTTCACGAAGGTGTCCATCAATTGCTCCATCACTATCTGGAGCAATTGTTTGTGCAGTCCAAACCAACTCAAATATGGGTTTCTCAATCTCTGGCACTGGGTCAGAACCGACAATTAGTGCAGCTGCTCCATCTCCGAACAATGCTTGACCCACAAGGCTGTCTAAGTGAGTATCACTTGGGCCACGAAATGTGACTGCAGTGACTTCAGAGCAAACAACTAGCACACGTGCACCTTTGTTATTTTCAGCCAAATCTTTGGCCAAACGTAGAACCGTGCCACCAGCAAAGCACCCTTGTTGGTACATCATGTACCTCTTCACATATGGACGAAGGCCTAAGAGCTTGGTGAGTTGGTAATCAGCACCAGGCATGTCTACACCACTAGTGGTGCAAAAGATCAAGTGGGTAATCTTTGATTTTGGTTGACCCCATTCTTTTATGGCCTTGGTTGCAGCCTCTTTTCCTAGTCTTGGCACCTCTACCACCACCATGTCTTGTCTTGCATCCAAGGAAGGTGCCATATAAGCACACACACTAGGATTCTCTTTCAAGATCTCTTCAGTCAAGTACATATATCTCTTCTTGATCATGGACTTGTCACCTAAAATATGTTGCAAGTAAATGATATCATTACATTTAATTGAATCATATGATAATTAATACTCAATATGTTCATCATCACCTGGCTAATTAATTGTACTGTGATTTGTGGGTAACTTCTACAAATCATATTGATTCCATTCCTCTACTAACCAAATCTAATATAAAACCATAACCTATTCAACAAATACATGGTAACTTTTGTTGATATTTCTCTAGGATTTCTTCTAAATATCAATCTTATAACCCTACTTATTTGTTGCTAATTCATCAATCTTCAGATAAGAAAACCAGAAAACAAAAATGCAGTAGATAAATAACTAAACTAAATTCAAGATATGACAAAGATTACTTACACATGCGCTGAAATTTCTCTTTAAGCTCAACCTTATCCTCACTATTTGTGATTCTAAAATAGTAATCAGGATAAGTGCTTTGATCAACACAGTTTGGTGGAGTAGCAGTGCCAATGGCAAAAATGGTAGCAGGACCTTCTGCCCTTTGAGCCTTTCTGATCTCAGCAACACTCACCATCTTTCTTGTTCTTCTTCTGAATAAACAAAAGATATTGAAGTTGTAGTAGTAAAGTAGTGCAGAAAGATGTTGCAGTACTTTACTTTGAAAGGTGAGTTGAGAAAAGATGTTAAGGGGAGAGGGGAATTTATATGTGTGGAAGGGTTGTTAAGGTGAATGGATGTGAAGGTAGCTGAACATCACGTGCTTGAGTGTTTCACAAATAACATGTCTTTATGAAATAAAATATCCCAATATTTTTCGAACACGGATAGGCTGACCCACTTTTTGTGTTACAGTATGTCTCAATCTAATGAAAAATTGTCATATATTTGAAAAGGAAAAAAAAACATTTTTATGTTATTTAGTAGAATATGATTAGTTTAGAATATAAAGACATAAAATTTTGGATACAGAAGATCCTGATTAGTATTATTGAACTACCTACCATGTACTTGACTGGTTTTGTGACTCTTGTGGCATAAGAGTTTGGTAGCTAACTAATACTATCTCAGCATGACTTGTAAGACCACATCTACCACTACTATTATTATTCTATAATTCTACTTACCCAACAACCATGGACTATATTTTTTATGCATTTATATTGGGGTTAGCTACTCTAATTTGAGTTATAAGTAAAATATTAATCTTTAAGGTATTAATGTATTAAGATCGTGCTATGGATAACTTGAAAAGGGTTGATTCAATTATGCTGAGTTTGAGTATGAATGTTCTTTAGGGATTATACTTGTGGGGTTATGGATAAAATTTGAATTATATAATGAGTTGAAATGTATTTGCGATTTAGATAGTTACACAATTTAATTGATCAAAAGAGCATATACTTTTCATTACTCGCCTTAAAAAATAATGGTTGGAGAATCATCTAGTTTTAATTTAAGTAAGTTATAGAATTTTAACTATGCTTAGATATATTTTTATTCTCTAAAAATATATGTAAATTTCATGTTAGTCTCCTGAATTGTCTACTTTTTTAGTATGCCTCAACATTATAATTTGTCGTATCATCTATACTAAAATCTTGAAGACCAAAATTAAAAAAATATAAAAAGAGAAAATTTAAATTTTAATATATTTTGAGGATTAAAAATTATATATTATAAGCATCAAACAAGGGACATAGTTGCATGACAACCTGGTTAGTTAATCTGTTCCATTATAAACCAGACATGGGGCTGACGCGTATGCACTATGAGCTGTTCTGTTTCCATTGCAGCACGCCACATAATAAATTATTCCATGTTAATGTTTTTTATTTGTTTTGTTAGTTGTTACACATTACTCACCATTTATGTATGAATTATCATTCACTATAAAATATAAAAGGATACAGAAATGACATAACTTTATATAAAAATATATAAATATTAAATTTTTATTGTTATATGAGAATAATATTTATGTGTTGATATTTGATAATATCAATATTTATACACAGTTAATGTATTATCCATAATTTATTTGTATTTCAAAGTCAATAATAATTAAATATAAATAACAAATCGTTACCGTGGTAAAATATCTCACGCATCTTTTTCTCGTATTATATTGTCTTATCTGTGGGAGAGAAAAATAATATGTAAAAAATCAGCATTTTTAATAATTAATCACGACAAAATTACTTGTAAAGTGCTTAAATAAACCATTGTTATTATGGAGATGGAATCTACGGTTAAGGTTGAAGCAGTGTGGTCTTAGCCCAAAATGGGTTTGTGAGTTTGAATAGTCAAATCAAAGTATTGTAGCACGGATGGGGATCTGGTGTTCTCAACCACGTCCCTGACCAATCACAATGAAATAAAATTGATAAAGTTATGAATATTTAATTTTTTTAACTGACATATCATAATAGGATGAGTTTGAGACAGAGTTTGAGACAAATTTGATACAACAGATCCTTGTCCCCACCGACACAGCACTTTCTAACAAGTAACAAATATCGAGGTATTGGTACCCATTCAAACAACTTTCGGAGATACAAGTCCTCTCATCAACCAAAACCACATAAATCATCTCTAATATATTTTTCTATTTTTTTTGTTTCTCTTATATATCATTGTGCTGGAGATAATTTTGTCTGAGTCGGAAACAATTATAAGTATGCGAGACTAACTCTTTCAATGAGTATTTTTTCCATTTACAAGATTCAAACCTGAGATCTTACTTAAATGAAATGAAACATGTATCATTTGAACTAATACACGTCGATCACTTGATTCCATTGATAACGTTTTAAGCATTATTCTGTGAGAGGATGACAATTAATATTTTGCTAGCTGCCGGAACTGATTTTTTAAGCTTCACAATTTCTAAAAATTCAAACTAAAATATTTGTAAGTTTTGATCTAAAAATTCAATTTTTTTTTACTTTTTTTTTGTTCAATTTCTTCAATAAACATCTGAAATGGTGAATAAAGTTTATTAAAGACTGTTTATTCTTCCATGAGTAGGTGGCTCACACGGCTGTGTTTATCCCACGTCGCATGTTTATATATCACATGTGGGTACATACCAAACAAGCAAATTGATGTTTTCCTAAAATACAAGGGACATAAATAATATAACATGAAAAAAAATGTATGTATTGATAGTGTATGAATTTTATATATCATTAGTGTATCATTCATCAATAAGATTCACCAAGCGAGACTTCAGTGAGCCAATTGTTAGCTTCTATAGTATCTTATATAGTATGTTACCATAATAGGCAAGACCGTAACATGGATCTGAAGTCAGATGCTCCTTTCTGATGCACATGGTCATCATAGAGACAAGTGCAAAGTATATTAATAATAGATAATGGAGTGCATATATATAAATTTTTATATTGTCAATGTATAGA
Organism: Lupinus angustifolius; assembly: GCF_001865875.1. NCBI lineage: Eukaryota > Viridiplantae > Streptophyta > Magnoliopsida > Fabales > Fabaceae > Lupinus > Lupinus angustifolius. The sequence goes on along the minus strand of NC_032014.1, from coordinate 352,240 downwards.
TTTTATACTCATACAATATACTTTTATCATCAAATTTAAACTTATGTAAATATCATGGATATAAATAAGATGTGAACAGAGGACTAATAATGTAAATAATACAAAATACTTTCCCAAGACATAACAATCGTAAAGATGGAAAGATATATGATATATCACAACCCCTTCAAAATGATGAATTTGCTCATGTCAAAAAAGTGACATCATATTAGTCCATGTTAGTAATTAGTATAACATGTGCTTTTAATCTTTTCATTCCACATTTCAAACCTATAGCCACACAACGACAAAATTATGGACTGACGGATAATAATTCCAACCACTTGCTTCCAAAAATATTTATGAATTTTATATATTATCATTGCATCATCTAATATTTATAATCGATAATTATTAATTATTTGGAAAAATAATATAAATAAATGGCAAAGAATATAAAAATTTAGGAGCTAAAAGGTTGTTTATTGAATTAAAAGTGATAAGGATCTACCAAACCAGTAGTGGATCCCCTTATAGTTGAGGGTGTCTAAAAAATATACTACTTTCTTAATTTTTATAAAAATTACAATATTTCTGTAATTTCAGGTCAACCCACACCAACAGTGTAAATTTTCCTCCTTGGACCTTGCCAAAGGAACACAAAATAATGTAGTTTCTTTTTAAACTAGAAAGGTGCAATATAAATAATTTTTAGGGGAACTATAGATTTAAAAGATTAGTATCACAAACAACTAATGCAGATTCTATATTACTTAACTAGAAAAGTCATAAATAAAGAACTAATTAAAATGCATCATTTAATTGGACAGAGTTTTTCTGGACATCATTGAAGTTGAAGTCAAAATGGAGTAAAGCTGTGATTTTATGTATTTTACTTATCTAACTTGATGCTTTTCCATCTTGAATCTCACTGTGATAACCAAGACCTGATACACATGATGATGACCCATCATTTATGCCTTTTTCAACATTTGCCCCATGCAGAAGCTGAAGCTGATTTTGCAGAATCTTTTTGAAAATATCTATCTTGAGTTACAATGATTAACTTAATCTTTCAAAACCAAGCAATTCAACAATGACTTATGATATGCATTCTTTCGGATGACTTATAATATGTTCTTACAGAAACAAAGTTGTGAGAAGTAGTGAAAAGATAAGAAAGAAATGTGTGAAGAAGAAAGAAAAAATGAATAATAAGAACAAATCTTTGTTACATTCAATAATACTTCTTATTGATGTTCCTGAAAGATGAATACAATGATTTATATATACATTAAAAAGAAGAAAGGACTTAACATCGAAAACCCGAAAACTAATATAACTAACAATCTCAGCAAACACTTTTAATAAACGATACACCAAAATGATACATACCCAGGTAAAGAAAGTGAACAAATTAGATATATGTGAAACCACAAGTATATAGGTATTCCTAGTTAGCATGAATAATAAAAACTCTGCTATAGTACTATTGTTTTCAATTAACAAGTGTTGCAACTCATGTGGGAAGAAGAGGAGGAAGAAGAAGAAGGAAATGATAAAACTGTTAAATGCATGATTTGTAATAGACAGCAAACTAAGACAAGAATATGTCTTCAGCCTCGTCATGTTGGCTCTATATTTAAAGCAACTATTTACTATATATTTAACACAAATGAAGATATTGTTGTGAAATCTTCATCTATGAGTTACAACATTCCTTCATGAGTTGTAAAAGAAACATAGAACTGAGATTGACACCCTTAAGGCCTTAGGTCTATCAGTTGTTTCACTTATATGCTCTTTAACTCATATATTTTTGTCAAATGTGAGACTTCTTCATTCACATTTGGAATAACCAACATCCTCTCAAGTATGAGTTCTCATCCGAGTATTGGATACACCATAGCTCATCTCTTTATCTACTTGCGCCGCCGTTATCCTTTCATCATCAGAACATGTCGCATTGACTTCTTGTCTGGAAGACTTTCGACACTAGGATCTCTCATTGATCTACCGATCACTTGCCCCTTCAATACTTCATTGAGCCGTCGAACTATCGACTCTGATATCACTCTGCAGAATTTTAACGTGAAAAACCTTCATAATATGATAAGTAAAAACCACGGACATAAGCCATCAAAATCGACTATTATCAAAATAGAAATACATATGCAATCAACATAGTCAAAATTAGAGAGCAGTATTATTATAATACTATTATATGACTTTATGAATGCATGACAAATTGAAAGTAGCAAATTATGCAGATAAAATTAAAAACAAAACATGGAAATTATGGAAGTTTGAAGAAAGAAGGTAGCTAGTAAGTGGTGGAAATGGAACGGAAAAATTAGTTATGATAATCAAAATCAAAATGTAAGTTGGAGAATTTGTTGACTGCCATATTTTTATTTTAAAAATTATGCTCTAATATTATTATTTTACAAAAAAAGGAAAAAAATATTATTTCCATCTCTCAATTTATTTTACTTCCACAATTTGGTTAATTAACTTGTTTCTTCTTATTCTAACCCTTTAACTTTAATTTGTATGCAAGCACATCTCATCTTCTACGTAACATTCAATATACCATTTTATTTTTATATTGATTAGAAAGTATAAATTAATATATATATTTAATTTATATTTTACTTTTTTTTTTACCAATGAAAATAATGGATGGATAAAGTAGTATTAAACTTTGGGATGGAAGCTATTTGTTAAAAAAATTCACGTACACATGTGTTTTTTTAGTTGTAGCTCATTATAAAAAAATGTATTCTGATATAAAAAATAAATTATTTCCTTCAACCATAAAAATTATGATATGTATTCTATTTAATAATCTATAAATTTTTTTTTTTTGTTGAGAAAAAGACATAATTAGGGAAAATAAACTGAATAGAAAAATAATTAGGGATGAAATTGAAAAAAGAATGTTGAAAAAAGGGGTTATTTTGGCATTAAAAAGGTATAGGTAGAGAAAGAAGTATATAAAGGAAAGAAAAGAGGGGTGAGAAGAGCGACGATTTGAGATGACGACGGTGGTGAAAAGCATTGTGAGTTCAATCAAAGAGAAAGGTTTCGGCGGTTTCTTCAGATATCTCAAAGATGAAGGCTACTTGTTTGTACCTTTTTCATTTCCCTCGATCCTTTTCTTTCATTCACCGTTCATCAATCTTATTGTTTTATGGCTTCAAACTCGATTTTCATTTTCATCAAATTTGATCTCATTTATGTTTCGTTATTAAGGAATTTTGTGGTTCATTTTTATTATAGGAAACCATGTCACTTATTATTATTTAGGGTTCTTTGATTTGATGAATCTATATACTAAATATTTTGATAGCTGTGCTGATATCTTTTTATTATTATTGTTTTAAATTTCAGGAGGTGTCTCCGCGATGGAAATCTTTTGTAAGTAATTTTTTACCATTTCGTTATATAGATCTTTTCAAACCAGCTAGGTTGAATTGATAAAGAAACAGAGCTTGATTTCATGATTTTCATTTTTAATTTGAACGATTACCTCATCTAATTGTACCGTCATGGATATTTTAGCTTAAATTGTTTTTATGTGCTTGCTGAAAATTTAGGTTGTAGAGATGCATTACAAGGCAGTGATATATAGCTCTACTGTTTATTGGTATTTTATAGTGAGATTTGAATAATAGCGAATCCAGAATTTATCCTCTGCCGGTCTAATTTTTGTTCTTCTGAATTTGTGCAGGCAAACCAAGATCCATAATATTGGGGCAAGGCTTGTCGGTGTCGATAAATTTGGAAACAAGTATTATGAGAAGCTGGAAAATATCCAACATGGTTAGTCCTTTATGTCTGTGTTGTGTTTCAATCCATTTTGCACATCTGTGTGCCTGGTTTAATCGAATAATTTACCCGTACCATAGGCATCTATCATTTTTATTCTGGTTATTGCACATGACTAACTATGACATAGTGAGCAAGAAAAATTATGGTGAAGTTCTGTGGCTTCTAAAATGATGCCTGGAAAGAGTTTTCTGTACTTAATAGAATCACTATGAAAGGATGATATGCTTGTCTTGGAGTTGCTAGAAACCTTTTAGGCAAACAATTAGAGGATAATATACAAACAATCAGGGCAAGAATGACAGATGTAAACAATAGCTCTATATCTCTATCCATATAAATAGCTGAAGAGTAAAGAATAATGAAATCAAAAATATATCAACAAAAGAAACATGACAAACTGTACTGCAATCAATTTGAGAGGACCGTATGTGCCCTGAATGAAAGAGAACAGTCTTTGAAAATGGAGAAAGATAATTGAGCTTTTTACCTAAAGCTGCTTGTTGGGTCTGATGAGTGACAGATCGGGCTATTTGAAATCAGTATCGTGGGTGTGATCGTTCAGGATAACAGAGACTATAAGAGGAGGAGTTGAGTTGAGTTGAATTGGTAAAATCAATGTGTAGTCTGAGTTGCAAATTGAAATATACGCTTCTGCTAAAGACAATATTATACTAGTATTTGAGCTAGAAAACAAACTTTGTGCAAAAAATGTGGAGATGAGCCAAAGTGCCAAATTTCATGGATTCAAAATGCATTTTACCCTTTAGATATTTGAAACAAAAAAACTAAACTACTTAATATTTTTCTAATTCATAGAGGTAGAGGGGGGGCAAGAGAAATAATAAGTGAAACAATTAAGAAGGATTTGGAGACCAACTACTGTTAATTGATATGATTTATGATAAAGCATCACAGTTTTGTTTGATTCATGTTGCCGACCCCACTTAGTGGTATTAAGGCTATGTTGTGTTAAATTTGAATATCTTCAATGCTGCATTGTATGACTTCTGCAAAATACGCCATTATGGATATGGTATTTGATTTGAGCTATCTGCCATCACCATTGATGCAAATTTAGGTTATGCTCTAATTTCTTTTTTCATTGTAAATAGTTCAAGACTCAAACTTACTCTGGTTCAAACTAAAGTATAAAGAACTCCCAAGTTTGACATATTGACAAATTTATAAATGGTGTTGTTTTCTCAAATCTGGCAGGAAGACACAGGTGGGTTGAATATGCTGAGAAAAGTAGATACAATGCTTCCCAGGTCCCAGCTGAATGGCATGGCTGGCTCCACCACATAACTGATCACACCGGAGATGAGGTATGTTCCTGTCTTTCTCAATTCCCTCCCTGTTAGTACCATATAGTGAGGAAGTCTGTAGCCCGAGATTACGATGCAATGAATTTCTTGCAGCTTCTTTTGCTGAAACCGAAGAGGTATGGTGCTGAACACAAAGAAAATTTGTCTGGAGAAGGTGATCAATATATCTATCATTCCAAGGGACACGCACTTAATCCAGGACAGAGAAACTGGACCAGGTACCAACCATGGGAGTCCAAGGCTGAACCATGAGTGCAGCTTTGAGTTGCAAGATGTTCTGGATGTTTCTTTATTTCTTCCCCAAAAAATGTGTCACATTAATTTCATAAGGTGAAAACAGTTTTTTGGTTTAACAATAAAACGGATTATTAGCTGTGAATTGTGATTGCTGACAAATTCACTGTGAAACTTGAAATGTTTTCAACATGTACTGTAATTGTCACCAATCTCCATGTATTTGACGTCTTATAAGGATTTGCTCTTATTTACAACAATCTTTTACTCATTCTCTGAATCTCTACGACTGTATAAATTGATTTTGATGGGTGTAATTAGATTGACTTGTCATGGGGTTAGTAGGATGGAAACGAAGCAACCCAACTCAAACAACATGTCTTGGTTGGTTTGGTTCTTTTCTACTCAAGGTTGGCTTGGTTCTTGGGTTTGGCTTCGGTTGGAACCAACTGAACTTAATAGCCCAAACAAACCAACCATAATAATAAAACCACCGAATTTATTTTTACCAATACTAAGTTGCAATGCATTTCACTAAAAAAATAAAATATTAGACTGTTTTAATGGCCAACATTGAACACTATTTCGAATATCATGTTAGAATAGTTTTGGATTTGATTTTTGAAAGACTAGCATTAATTTGGTAAGCTATTTTAGAACACATCAATGATTTCTTATTGTTCATTTCTTTTATAAATTGTGTATATTTTTACGTGTTAAAACAAATCGTATTATTCAAATAATGCAATCAATAGCGGGCTGATTCTTAAGATCAAAATACTTTTTTTTGTTACAACATTAGTTTCCTCACCCTAACTAATTTTGTTTGGTTCAGATCTAAAAGAAACAATGATTCTTAAACAACCAACTTGAATACAAATATTAACCACTAATCTACAATCACGGTACAATTCACTCTTGTGCATATTAGCAACTTTTTATTTGAATCAACTTCTTTACCTGTTCCAATATCTTGGCTGAATTCTTCAACCCTTCACAAATCTGACACAGGTCTAGCCAAAGTTGTGGATAAAATCTGACAGCAAAAAACAAACTATGTTCCTTAGTGCATTTGTGTGTGAAAAGAGAGAACCTGATCCCACAATTTCCATAGTGCAGAAATGTGATTGTGACCCATTTGTGTGAGCTTGAGAGGCTGAAACAGCATGCAAGCAAGAAGGATAAAAACGACTCCTTTGTTCTGGAAGAAAGGAGAATGAAAGAAGTTGGTTGACCAAGAAACAAGAATCTACCCTTAACTAATTTGATAAAAATATAAAAGAAAGGTATAACCCAAAACAGATTTTGGCCCATATAAAACTAAAACCTATGATAAAAACAAACTATTTATCACTATCTTTGATTTATTTTAATGTATCTATGGTGTCGACTTGATCTTTTTCTAATATATGCTGAGATCTTGGTTTTCATATTTTTTATTTAATGGGATTGCATACAATTTTAGCATTTTGGACCCTAGGGAAAATTCATGAAAAGTGAAGTCCAACCAAGATCATGGGCAAAGGCCAACAATCATGGCTCTCATATGCCATGCTTCAACAAGTCAACCTACATCATAACAAGTCAACAATATATTAGCTCAATGAGTACAACTACAACCAAGTCTGGTTGCTTTTTATTTATTCTTTGGATGATTCTATGCTCTTGGTATCTTTTGGTAGTTACAATTGAGAAATTGGTTTGTACTAGTGTATAGAGATCATGGAATGCTATATAACATCAAAGGATTAATTTAAAAGTTCACTGATTTAAATGTAAAGTAGTATTTGGGTTGCATCTTGCAGGTCAAAAATCTCAGTCCAAGAGGCTAACCTAACCTTGCTTCAGCCTAGCAGACAATTTTTTTTAATAATTAATTTTGCAGAATTTAAATGAAAAAAATATGATTAATTTCAAAATGATCAAATAACTTTATAAACAAGTTTGAAACTTTCAGCTTATCCAATTCCCCTCCCCAATAAAACCACCTTTTGTAATTTCTACATCTTTTTGGAACATAGAAGATATATATTTTTGAAGTTATGATCATCATTGACGTTGAGTATTCATTTGATTATTCTTTATATAATAAAGGCATAAAACTGCAGAAACATTTTATTAGATTCAGGATTTGACAATAACAATAAAGTTTGGAAATTGTCATCTCAAATGGAATAAGGTAAGGCAAATAAAATAGGCAATGGTCACGACAATACAATGAACTATGTGCAATTGCCTCTGGAATTGGTTTTGTGCCGTGAAGCATCATCAATTCACAAATCACACGTGTGTTTGAACCCCTATAATAAATTAAATAAACAAGACATTGCAACTTCCAAGCAAACAAAAAAGGTTCTTCAATCTAAGACGTTTGGTCGCTGCTTTCTAACTTTGCTCTCAGGTCTTTCCTTAATATCTTCCCTGCTGAAGACCTTGGAATTGCATCCACAAAGTACACTTTATGTAGTCTTTTATAAAACACCACCTGTTCACAACCAAACCAAACCAAACCACACCAATCAATCAATTTTACAAACCCATGTGTGTTAATATATGATTCACTTGAGATATGGAATGAGACACCGTTTGAAACAGGTAATCTATGAATACATTTTAATATTATAGTATGGTATGTTCATATGATATATATATATATATATATATATATACCTCTTTTGCTATAAACTCCTTGATAGCCTCTTCAGTTAAATCAAAGCCGTTTGACTTCACCACGAAAGCAACAGGAAGTTCACCAGCAGCTACATCCTTTTTCCTGTTAGAGGATCATGACATTGTTACTCCAAACTTATTTTACAATGTAAAGTTTTGTACACTGCACACCATCCCCATTGATTTATAATACTTTTGTTTGAAAGTCAATGGTAGTAGTTAACATATGAATGATATAGATTTATTGATAGTGTAAAAAACACTTACACTGTCGGTGTATACATATTAAATCTCCGTGCTATATTCACCCGAATTTAATGAATTAAGATCATGATGATGCAGTATGAAATTAAAAAACTTTCACGTTTTAGAGATTGAAATAAACTTACGGGACAACAGCTGCATCTATAATGGAGGGATGGCTTACAAGAAGGTCTTCAAGTTCTGCTGGTGGCACCTAACAGAACCAATTAAAGAATACACATGAATATTGGTTGTTGTCATTTTTATCTACAAAATCTTATGAGGCCAATTAGAATGTATATTATACATAAGAATATATATATATATATATACCTGGAAGCCTTTAAATTTGATGAGTTCTTTCACTCTATCGACTATGAAAATTTCATCGTCATCATCTATATAGCCAACATCCCCTGTGTGAAGCCAACCCTCTGCATCGATAGTTTCTGCTGTGGCCTTCTCATCATTCAAATATCCTATAAGGTTTAAATGTATCATCATATCTATATATTTGTGTGTTTAATCAAGAAGATTTTATGACTCTCTAAACTCAAGAAGAGGAACATGCATTGTGAAATACAGGGGATTTTTTACACCGCATCAATCAAGTTATCACATATAATAATTCGCTATGGTGATAAGATTTTTTTAATAAAATACAATTATAATTGGGAGGGCCCACTTATTTCACATCTTAGCCGTTAATTCTAAGAAAATCTAATGATTTTATTAGCAAGTCCATTAAATTTTTCTAGAATTGATGACTATAATGTGGTTCCTTGTAGTAAGTGGATCTCCTCTCATTATAATTTAGTTTGATTAATATTTTTTTTTTTGCATGGAAATGAAAGTTTATAGATATATATATATATATATAGAAAGATTGAAAATACCTTTCATGATTTGTTGACCTCGGATGCAAATTTCACCAGGTTGATTATAACCAAGAGAAATGCGAGATTGAGGGTCAATAATTTTGAGTTCTGCATTTCTAACAACAGTGCCACATGATCCTGACTTTATTGGGAATGCTTGCTTTGCAAATCCTAAGCACATGGATAACACAGGCCCTGCTTCTGTCATTCCATACCCCTAAATATTTAACACGTGCATTTTACCAGGTTAGTCCAAATTTATATTCTTTTATATTAAATACATTCAATTATATATAACTTCATAATCATGCATGATGCTACTTTCTAATGGGTGAGGACACTCCGTTCAAATTCATTGTGTTACTTTCAGTCAAACGTGTGTCAAAGTTGACCTAAGCCTACTTGTTTGAGTGGAAAAATTAAGTTTCGAAAGTGATTGTTTTTTTATTTATTATAAAGAGTGAATTTATCATGAAAAGTTTAGTTTATTCAGACCAATATAAATAAATATTTGTTTAAAGCCTAATTTAGAATAAGATTAGAAATTATTATCATAATCATTATGCAATGTATAGAGATTATAAAATATATTATAATTTAATGAGTTGAAGCCCCTTTACTATGCTTATTACAATTATTTTGGACTCAACAACATTACTAATTCTATTTGCGTAATTAAATTTATGACCGCATTAAAAGTGTATGAGACTTTAGCTAAGTCAAATGAAAGTGCTGATCACGTTGCCAAGTTTGAAAGGCACTTTAATTAAAATAATCGACGTGCGATGGAATCAATTTTAGTATTATTTTTTAATATCATTCGACATAATTTCTCTCCTTCCACTACTAAATATATAATATTATACTATTTTATTTAGTTTTAGAAATATTTTTATAAAAGATGATTTAATATGATACATGTCATGATTTTAGTAGTAAGAATATATAACTTATCTTATTATACTAAGATATATTTTATTCTCCTTTTAATATTATTCAATGCTATCTAACGTGATAAGGATTCAAATTCGTTTTTTTAGTTTAAATACATTGAATTTATAAGTATTAATTAATATTTGTATTTATGAAATTGAGTGATGAATTAATGAAGAAGTGAGAGTATATAATATAACACCTGTCCTAAAACAGCTTGGGGTACCCTGCTATGTAGAGCCTCCTCCAGCTCCTTCCCTAGTGGCGCAGCCCCTGACAACACCAACCTGATGGAGCTCAAGTCAAACTCTGCCACCGTTGGGTTTTTAGCTAATGCTAACACCAGCGGCGGCACCACCATGGCCACAGATACTCTGTAACGTTGTATAAATTGAAGCAAAGAACCAATCTCAAATTTGTGCATTAGTAAAACAGCACTTCCAGCTCTTAGAGCGCATAGGAGAACACTGTTTAAAGAGAATATGTGAAACAGTGGAAGAACACATAGTAGAACGTCTTCTGGAGTCAGATACAGATTCGGGTTCTCTCCGTCCACCTGATACATTCACATAACATTCATCATCAATTCTAATTTATAATATGAGAAAAAAATGTATGCACTAACCGTGTATGAGTTTTATACACTGTCATTGTATCATCACCATTTATTTATTTTCTATTATTGTTTGTTGGCTTTTCAGAAAAGGTAATCCAAATAAACAGTGGATGATGAAATACATATGTATAAATCTTTACACTGTCATATATATATTTTACACTCTTATAATATATACTTGTAACTAGTCAAATTCAATCACGTCATCCACTTCTCTACGTATAGTCCAAGTGATGCTTTTCAATGACTTCATCAAATCATACCATATAATATTAATATCAAATTATCCTATATAATCTCATCTTCAACTTTTGTCTTAAACCAATCAAGATAATATTTTAATATATGATTAGTTCGATATAGAAATGAGTAACTATTACAGAAACTTAAATGAATAAGATCATGAATATTAGGAAAAAAAACAAATGATTTTACCTTAGATATAAATGGAAAGAAACAACTTACTAAAGATATTCTTTAGCATAAGATTAATGATATAAGATTCAATTCATCCCCTGGTCACTTTATATGTTATAATAGGAAATGTGATGTGACAACTATATCAATTAATTTACCAACCTATATATATAAGAAGAGTGTGATTTTGATACATACCTGTTGAGCCACACTCGTGGTTAGGCTCTTGTGAGTAAGAATGACTCCCTTCGGCAACCCCGTGGTGCCAGAAGAGAAAGGCAGTGCCACCGTGTCATCCGGTTGGATCTCCACCTCCGGCACTTCATTCTCATCCCCTTCCGACACCACTGAGAAATGCAAGCAATCCTCCGGCGCATCATCCACCGTAATCACCACAAAATCCTCCCCAATCTTAGCGTGCTCGCGAAGCTTCTCCACGTAAATAGACTGCGTGACGATGAGTTTGGCCTTGGACACACTCAATTGCTTGAAAATCTCCGCGGAGGTATAAAACGGATTCGCGGTGGTGGCGACGGCGCCTATCATGGAAGCAGCAATGAAGGAAAACACAAACTCAGCCGAGTTCTGAAGCAAGATCATGATGACATCACCTTTTCCGATACCAAGTTTGGAAAAACCGGCGGCGACTTTCCGGCATAGGAGGTAAGTTTCGGCGTAGGTGTATGTCTTAGAAGCGGAACCAACAATTAGGCATGGGCGATTGGAGAATTGAGAGAGGTTTTGAAAGCAATAGGTATGAAGAGGGAGGTGGTTAGAGAGGGGTATATCTGGTAATTTAGATTTGAAGACATGGGTATTAGTTATAGGAGAAGGTTGATTTTGATCATTTTTAGAGGAAGACAATTCAGGTGTGTTTTGAGTCTCAATTGAGATCATGATATGATGTATGTGTAGTTTGAAAGAGAGTTGAGAAGTATAAAAGAGGTTGTTGTTGTTGTTATTGTTATTGTTGAAGAGAGAAAAGAAGAGGAGTGTGGTAATATAAGGGAGAGAAGAGAAGAGAGAGAGAAGGGTGGGTGGGTGAGGTAGGTAGGAATGGATGATCTTTTTGTAAGCCACGCCTACTCCTTTCATTCAATAATAATCAATAATCTAGGCCACTTCTCTTCTTACATACTTACCTACCTAACGAACCAAGATCATCCCACCTACACATTTTCTGTCTTTATGTCCCGAACCAATCATATCTTATCAAAGATGAAAAGTTCATTTACTCCTTAAACTTACTCTTCATCCTAGCCACCAATTTTAGGGAAAAAACCAATGTTTTCAATTAGTGAAGAGATCTAAATTATTAGATATTCATAAAATTTATAATCAAGATGAGGAGTAAGTTTTAAAAACTTAACTTCTCTCGGAGTAAGTAGATTCACACTCCTTACTACCAAATAACATAAAAATATTTTTTTTATTTTTATTTTTAAGTAGGTGTCAATTTTCAATTGGCTCGGGATACAATAAGATATAAAAAATAGGGGCTGAGATCCTCTCAAGTACTGGAGGGTTAGTATTGGAATGTGAGGCCCAAATTTAATTTCATCATTTATAATATTTTTTGTTAAAAAATACTTTAAAATCTACATAATTTAAACCTTTTAAAACTACATGTCATAATCCTATGTGGTATTAGATCCTCCAGTAATGGAGAGGATCCATTTTCAAAAAAATAGGAGAGGTGATGTGATCCCCATTCCCTACCTAACCCCCTCCTTTATATGTATGTCCCTTTTTCCCTTACAATAATGTATACCCACCTCTGTTTTCTCATTTTTATTTATTATTCACATTCTTTTCTTACCATCATCTCCATCTCCCCTATTACAAATACAAATCCATCATAACCAAATGGATACCATGTAACATTTTTATGCTGTGATGTTCAACAAACGGGATGGTCTTCATTCTAACATAAAGTACCATAATTCATAATTATATATCTCAATATCTAATTATCCACTTGAATCAATAAACTAATTATTAGAATACAATAATAGTGGTAATAAAAATTTGATTTGTATAAGGCTATGGTACAAGGTTAAAGAATAAGAAAAACAACACTTACTATAATAAGCGTACTCCTAAAAAATAAAATTCAATAACACAATACATCAATAGCTACCAACTATCAGGACATATCTGTTATCTACAAATTATGTCACTGCATGTATTATCAGATGTGATTGATCAGAAAAATGATTAATTAATAATTTTTAACTTAAAATCATTTTTTCAACCAATCATAGACGGATAGTATATGCAATCCCATAAGTTGTGGTCCCTTAATTCATTTATTCCAACTTGGCTGCGTGCGATATTTTCTTGCTGCATCACAAATGTTAAGTTTAAGGTGGCTTTTTTATGCATACTCTATGCCACGTTTTTTTTATATATTAAAGAACAACTCCAATAATTAACATCTAAATTTTGTTATTAGCAATATATTTTAAGTGCTTGAATAAGAGTTTTAAATTTTAACAACCTAATACTTGGCCGCACATATAAATAGCATATTCATTGACCCAATTACGTATATAAATTAAAGGATGTTCAATACTTTCTAGGGATAATTTTGTTACCCAGGATAACTCTATTCCACTTAGGTAGAATTATTTCTCGAGTAGATGTAATTCAAAAAAGTAAAAAACATATTATTGTTAATTTCTTTAGTTTTTTATTATCTTAAATAAAAGTTCTTTGATAATTTGGCATTGACAAAACTGACTTATGTTGCAAAAGTTAAGCTATATGTTGATGTTTATGTTTGGTAAATATGTTTTTTTCCCAATAAGCTATAATCTCAAAATTTTGTACTTGATAAACTATTTCAAGTAACATATATATTATACACTGATTCTGCTTCTGACCCAACCCAACCAGTTTACCCCAAAAGTTAGCTGCACGTGTTGGGACAAGTCACAATCATGTCCAATTCCTTGTCTCAAGCCTATCACATTTTGCCATATGAATAAAAAAATTAAAAATTAAAAATAATAAAAAATCATATTTTAATTGATTTGGGACATGAAATGAGATACTGTTCTAGATAGGTGATCCTAATCCCACGTGGTGATGGTGAAAGTAGTGAAAACTTTTTTGTTGCTCTTATATAAACGCTGAGGGTTGAGCTTCTGCCTATGAGATAGCTTATATTTTATATAAATAATATATCCTCGTAATAAATCTTACTATTCATAGAAAAATGACATATGTTAAAATGATACTTTATTTATTAATAATTGATTTATGAGTAATATGTATCACTTTATTGTGGATAGAAGGATTTGCAAAGAAGATATAACATTACTTTTGGGCATAACCCTAAAAAAGGACAGTGTAAGCTGATTTATGTAGAGGACAAAACAGAACAAATGATGAGACAATGAGTAGAGTACACAGGTAAAAAAATTATCTCATTTCTAGATTCAAATTCTAAAACAAAATTGATAAGCAAAATAAACAACATAATTTAAGCCCATTCACTAGTATCATTTCATTTCGTTGCTAAATTAAGAGGCATAAAACGTTATGAAACAAATTATAAAAACAGGTCACATATATGCATGACAAAAGGAATCAGATATCATGGTCATAGTTGGCAGGTTCTTTAGTTAACCATCCATATGGCATAAAGGTTCACCAATCTTGTAATAATAATGTAAAAGTTGACGAATATATCGAAATGAACCACATACTCGTTAACTACGATCACGGGAACTGAAAGGAACCACCAATTTGGTTAGTACCAGCAGGAGGATTGATTGCTACCCAGAGAAGCGAGATTGTAATCGCGATGAGACCTGACCATACAAAAACAATGGTAGGTGTCCTTCCTCTTCTTCCCATCAAACCTTTTGCAAAAGGATAGAGATGAGTCAATACCCAAAAACTGAAGAAGACTCCACCTAGTAAACGGCTCCACTGTGGTATAACACTGTATATGGTTCTGCTAACTCCGACTGCTATTGCTATCAAGTTCACCATCATGATTGTGATTGGTGGTATCATAAGTGATGTCCATTTTACAATATATAGATCGGCAAACTCGTCATCTACATCATCTCCACCGGATTTTGAAGTCAAGGTGAATGAGATTTCGATACCAGCTACGACTTTGAGCAAACCTTGAAGCACCGCAGCTAGATGAGCGCTTGTCCCTCCAATCAACCAAAACTGCTCATTTCTCCACCATTCTTCTAGCTCGATGCCAGACCACTTGATTTCAAGCACTGCAAGTATGCACAGAGTGACTGTGATGCCTAAGAGATACGAGAGAAATGTGACATTGAGCGTTTGAACTATGAATTGGCCAGAGAAGAGTGACAGTGCAGGAAGGAAGCAGTATACAATAAGAAAGATGGAAGTGAAGGGGTAGATTCCAACATTGAGGTATGCAATTCTTTGAAGAAGTTTCATTCTCGGGCTAGCCAGAAGGGCATTGTTCCGAGAGAAGAATATTTCAACTGAGCCTGTAGCCCATCGAAGAACCTGATGTAACCTGTCAGTGAGATTGATAGGAGCAGTTCCACGGAAGGCGTCACGCTTTGTCACACAGTAAACAGATTTCCAACCTCTATTGTGCATCCTATATCCGGTGACCACGTCCTCAGTGACTGATCCATAGATCCATCCAACACGCTGTCCCCACTCAGTCTTATCCTCATACCAACAGGAGATGACACTGATGGCTTCTGCTACGGTTGATGCATCGAGAAGATCGCGGGGTATGGTCAGAGCACCAGGCGGTCGTCCATTTTTCACCGCAGGGTGATCAGCAAGTGGTCGGCCCTGGAACTCTGCCACCGGGATTGAGTCAATGAGGAAATTTGAGTTTCCAAACTTCTTTGGGAACGATGATAGGTTCATTACTTCTCCATCATCATCATCACCCATCCTTAGTGCCGGATTCTCTTCATGGGTGCTTGCTAATGATACATGCCTCTTCTTACGACCAAAGCAGCAAGAACAGAAACCTGGGTTGTGCTCTTTAGAGCGAGGAGGGTCAAAACCATAAAGCGCAACCCTTCTAAAAAGGCAACCGGTTCCCACATAGACTGGCCCTTGAAGTCCATCAAGGGCTCTCATATTGACATCGAAGAAGACGGTGTTATGATTAGCATATCTATCAGAGGGATCAATCCCCTCAAACCTCTGGGGGAACTGGACATAACATAGGCGGTCGCCTCCACGATCCATCATAAAGCACATGCCTTCCCTCATTGCCTTTGAGTTGTAGATATAGTGATCACAGTCAAGATTGAGTATAAAAGGACCATTAGACATTATAGCAGAGGCGCGGACCAAGGCATTCATGGCCCCCGCTTTTTTGTTATGATCATACCCTGGACGCTTCTCCCGAGAAACATAAACAAGGAGGGGAAGACGGATATCAATATCAGTCAGGTCGATAAGCTTTGCCTCATCAGAACCCCCGAGAAGAGGTTCGTCGCTTGGAGGTTTCAACATCACCTGCATCATCCATGAAGAACAAATTATTCATAATTATCTCCAAACCAATTCGGCACTTGAATAAAACTCAAGGGGAACCTATTTAGTACCTGAATTATACCAGCGTGGTCACCCTTGGAGTGCTCAGATGTAGGACTTAACCAAGTCCCTGGCCAATGAGTTCCATCAACCATCCATGTTGCTTTGGGAATCTTTACAGTTTCTATAGGTTCATCTCCCCTGGTTTGTCTCTGAAGTTTCATGGCCTTGATTTCCTCTCTTGCATGATAGGCATCCGACCGGCGACGGATAGAGTCGGGCAGACTATTAATCCTGACCTTGAACTCGTCATACTCACGTTTCAACCGTCTACGATCTTTGACAAAATCAGGCTTCACTTTGTTTTTATAAGGGTCTCTCTTTAAGTTGAAATATGAATCAGGATTCCTCGGCTCTATATCATGTTTACGGCAGAAGGGAACCCACTCATTAGCAAAGCTGGCAGCTTCAGCCATTGCCTCAAAAGTTAGAAGCGCACCTCCGTCATCAGAAACATAGCAAGACAGCTTCTCAACTGGGTAATCAGCAGCTAAAATAGACAAGATAGTGTTGGCAGTGACAAGAGGTGGCTCTTTCTCAGGATCAGCCGTCGACACAAAGATATCTATGCCTGGAAGATCAGACTTTCCAGTAGGATTGCTAAGAGTTGGTGTTTCAAATTTCTCCTTCAGAATATTAAGATCGGTGGAACGGTTCACTGGGCATAGTTTCGGAAGTTGATCCAAAATCCAGGAAAAAGCAAACCAGATCTCACAAACCACAGACATGCCCCACAGCCAGATTGCATCACTATTTTTGTGCTTGACCCTCCATGCCAGGAACAGTCCAAGTACAATCAACCGAATAAAAATAACAAGCCTGTAAAAACAGATGCAAGAGAATGAAGGAAATTGTCAGATGATGTATATGATTGATGCATCAAAGAATAATTTTCAAGCTCATGACTAGTATATCTGACACAATTATAGGAATTCTTCACGAACACATGAAAAAACAATTTTTTTAAGAGAACTTCCCTTTTAAAACACAGAGTTAACCACAAAAGACAAGCACACAAAAACAAAATACGCAAATAACTCCCTTGTTTTCAATGTTTTCCTGTGATTAAAAAGGAGTTAGCCGTTATGTTTCTTTTCTGCTTTCCTAATATTAGAGAATGGAAAAATGTGGTCTTAGTTAGCCGTGTGTCGAGGCTGAATTTAGCTAATTTTGTTTTATTGGGGCAGCTAGTGAACCTGAACCCTCCCTATAAGGTGCCGGGAACATTTAGTTGGGCCTTTTGTTTGCAGTTGTGAATTTGTCAGTGAAAATAGATTTACTCTAACCTAAAAAATTGCAAAAAAATATGTATATATATAATAATCATGACATGTTGATTAGAATAGGATGGAAATATGATGATACCAAAAAATGGCCATTCAGATCAGACAGTGGAAACTCCATTGTTTTAGTTAACAGAAATTATTTTTAAAAACGAAAAAAATGCTCTTATAGTTATTATCAATGAATATTTTTGATAACGTATTTCAGATTGAAAGCTTTATACCGATATGGGCTCAGAATAGCTGCAGGTATCTTCAGCTTCCGTGTAAGGGGCCTCCAGGGCCTGTTCATAAACTCAGTTGGCTCACCAACTTCTTCCCCCTTTCCATTTCCCAAACCTCCTTCCTTTGGCCATAGAGCATTGCCATAGCCATAGGTACCCTTTGTTTCAAAAAGCCACCTATTATGATCAAAGTCTCCGGTTTGGCTCCTCACTAATGCCGATTTATTAGCCGACTTCATCTTAGACAATCTCCTCTCCATTTTAGACATTCCACTTGGTGGAGGAAGTGAAAGGGGATGCACATCATCCACAGCCACTTCATCTAGTTCGGTGTTCTTATATTGCTCCTTGCATCCCGGGCATATCCCACCTCCTGTTTTTATTGCATCTATGTAACAATCTCTACATATCTTAAAATCACACTCACATGGAAGAATGTCCACGCCACGTTCATCACTCATCACCTTAGAATCACATCCGGGAATCGCACACGAAGATCCTTTCGCACCAGCCATCTGTGGATGGTTTGCCTCAGATTCTATCACCTTATCCATCAGATGCGCTCGAGTAACACTGTTGAATCCACCTGTGAAGAGTGAATTTGACACATATTGCTCCTCAACTTTCTGTGAGATCGACAGATCCATAGGTTGGTTATCAGGGGTTGGTGGTATATGAACTGTGTAATTCATGAAGTCACTACTCCCTAACTCGCTGTCAAGATCATCCCTAGAGTAACTGACATAGCGACCAGATGACGTTCTCCGGGCAAATGTTACATTTGGTGGTAAAGGAGGCTTTTGGCCTTCAGATGCATCAGACATTGTCGATAGAGATGATCGGCTACCCTTGAAATGTTTCGACATATTTGAGAACTAAAATTGATTGTGATATCCTGAAATTAAGAAATTTGGCAAATAAGAGCATGATCAGCATTTCATTAAATTCAATTAACTAGAACAAACTTATAGCATACAGCCAAAAATGGAAACCAAACATCAAAGACGAATCTGAGTGCTATAATGGAGAATAAAATATTTAAGCTAACTATATAGCTTATGAATACATCACACGTTATTCAAGTCCAAACAAGTCAAGGGTTTTGAATTTTTTTGAAAAATACTCTTACTATTCTAATAATCAAAATATAATTTAGAATTCTTCTAAAATCAAGATCCTTCAGATAAAGCAGACCCAAGTGTTGGATCTCAGTATAATTTAAAGAACAGATTCACCGGAATCCAAAGTGATGAACATTTTGTTCCTTAAAGTTAAATCCCTACTGACCCAAGAATATTATTTTACACCCTTACAATTTCTAAGCAAGAAAACGAACTTGAAAGAACCAAATTTCCCTCTCGCACTGCTTTCTGACCCTTTTTTCTTTTTCTCAAAAACCAATCAACCCAAGAAAAAGTAACGCGTAAAGTTTGTAACTTGGAGCAGAAAAGCACCTATTAATGCATATCTCACAAAGGGTGATGGAGGAAATTAATGAAGCTTACCTCTTCTTCTTTTGTTCAGATCTCAGTGTGTAAAGTTAGAGATGAACAATGTTTGAATGTAACTAATAAAGGGAAAGCTTCAAAGTTCAAAATATTAACTAAGACAAACACGGTGAGAGACAGAACATAGACAGTGTGAGATTTAGTCGTTCGGTCCCAAAAAAGTACAAATCACACTACGTGTCATGATGGGTATCATTTTTCGTCTCAAACCAATCCTATATTAACAAACATGTACATAAAATAAAAAAAATTAAAAACAAAAAAGTAATAAAATAGAACACCCTGATTGGTTGAGACATAAAGTGAGACCGTGTGAGATAGGTGATCTTCATCTGGTGTCATCATCACTCCTTTTTTTTGTTCTTTCATAATTCATAACTCTCACATATTCTAATTTATTATATCTGATTATTAAGCATCTTCTTCGTGATTAAATAACTAACCAACATGGTGCATGGATCAAAAGTTGTAAATATATTTTATAAATGTTTATTCATAAAAAAAATACTTCTTAATATAGTAAGAAGTTTCTAATTGTGTGCAAAAAAAACTTCCAATGGCATTTTTTATCACATTATTTCCTTATTAATGGTTAAATCTTTCATTAATTATTTTATACTAATTTAAATTTTAGTTATTTATTGTTATTCATTTACTTTTACAAATAGCTAAGTAATAATAAGATTTAGTAAAAGTCAAATTGGTAATTAAAAATATAAGGTTATGTAAATGTGTTTGTTTGGATTGAAGAAGTGAATGAATGAAAAGGATATGAGGGAAGGAAAATAATATTATTCCTTTCGTTTGCATTCCATGGAGGGAAGAAAAGAAAAAAAAAAGAGTGATATCAATTCTTTTATATTTTCTCTTTAATATTGGATGGAAAATTCAAGTGAAAATATTATAATGAATTTTCTCGTCGATAATTTCATGTACATTTAAACAAATTTGTATTTCATGTTATTCATACTTATAAATATCGATAATATACTAAAATTCCAAAAAAATAAAACAACACGTCAATGTTATTATTAAAAGTATAATATTTATGCATTATCAATATAAAATTTATACACACTCAATACATGATATATCATCAATTTATATTAATTTTTTGAAGAATCAATGTGATAAAATATGAATTATAATATAATAACAGTATATATAACAAATACATTATCATTAATACATTTTTATTTATTATTAATAATAATATTATTATTTTCTCTTTACTTTTATTCCATTCATTTTCTATTCATTTTCTCTTCTCAACTTTTCTTTCCCCAATTCTTTCTGTTGTAAACCAAAATAGTGTCCAATTTTAGAATTAAAATTTTAGAAGTTTAAAAATTCAGCACTTTTAAAAAAAATGAGTTTACAGAAGATTTGCAGAGTGTTTATGAGAGAATGTTTTTTTGGGATGAGATCTCATAAAAAAAATGGACGTGGTGAAAGAGGAAAGTTATTTTTTATATAACTAAATAGTTTTTTATATTTTTCCCCTTCCACTGCTATTTTTGAATTACAGGATTAGTTTTGTTCTGTGTGATGATGTTGGACACAGATAAATCTATTTTATTATTGTCCTTAATTATATTCTCTCAATAGAATGATACTAATTAGGAAAATAATAATTTTCGTAATTAAGAGTATTATATATCTAAAAATATATATTCTTATGGTACAACTAGGAATGTGATTGGTTCTGAAATTAGATGAAATTGAATCTAACTAAAGACAAAAAGGTGATGCCTAGTTGAGATTGTTATTTATGAAGTTTGAAAGCAAATTTAATGCAAATCTTGTTTCCAACACTGAAAACAAAGACGACTTACAAAAAATGAGGAAAGGGTCTGGTCGTGGTTTACTAAATCCACCACAATTTTTTTTGTTTCCTATATTAATCGAGAGACAATCATATCCAAGCTAGAAATATTCACAGGTATATGAGACTAATTCTTTCAGCAAATATATTTTTCATTCACAAAACTCGAACTTGAAACTTCGCTTAAAAGAAATGAAACATGTATCACTTAAATTCGTCTACAGGTATTGCTTTGCTTGTTATTCAAAATTACCAAAAAGCAAGCAATCAAGATGTATTTTGATTAACTATGAATGAAAGCAACGGGTGCATTTGTTATCTTAGACAATTATTTTAGGCCTCAGGCTTTGTATATGAAATAATATGAATATGAGTAATTTGACCAAAACAAATTAAAACTACGTTATAGGTATTTGCGTGTCGCTGTTGCATAGCATGTGTCACACATTAAACCGGTTGTCATTATATTACGTTGAAATTATTATTGCGAGTTTTTTATATCTTAAACCTATAATCTGTTAATCATTATTGATTACTATATACCGGATTATACAAAATCTTTACACTAGTTTTTTACTATAAATATACATTCTCATTTCAATTTTTTTATACTAGGGAGAATACTCTTATCTTTATGGGTAATTATGGATCCCTTTGGGAGTTGATAACAGAAAAAATTATTGATACATGCCTATTCGCTCTTCTCAAATTACTCAACAATTTGGTAAGAATAGTCGCAAATTGATGGTAGCGTATGATATTGATTTATGATGCAAGACGTGAGCTGTGACAATGGTGTTGATATGCATATAATAATATGTATGAAATCAAACGCCGACAACGTTTCTTTTACATGTGATATGACAGCAGATCCAAATGAGTTTCATTGAGGGCTGAAATTATTTATATATTTTATTTCCATTTTGATTAAATAAGTAGAGGTGTTTATGTTTTTTTGAACCGGGAACAATCCACAGGTACATGTTTACGTGGGAGTGAAGAAAATGGAGGCTTCAGAAAGCATGAGTTATTGAGTTGTGATGAGTTGATGGTTCCTACTCCCAGTTATTTATTAAGAAGGAATGTTTTTGCTAGGAATGTGAGTTTGATTTATGATTGGATTTTAGTGTACATTCCCAAATCTCAAAGAAGGAACAATGAGAAGCACACGAGTGAAGCACATAAAGCTGTGTTATGATTTAATTAGTTCCCTATTCGATGTTGATGAGCTCAGTGTGGGATTTATAAGGGACCTAGGCACCTAATGTTTCACTACACTTGTCAACAACTAATGTTCACGACCACATTGAAATTCTAAGGAAAAGTCAACCTTGTCAACAACTTATATACCATAAAAATCAAACATAAGTTGCCCACATGTGCAATATATATATGATGGAACAACCAGTCTGAAATTCAGAACAAAGTTCATTACCAACGTTGAGATATAAAAAAGTATGAAGATGTCGAAGAGACAGTCCTGCACTCAGTTGATTTGGAGTGCAGCTTAGAAGGAGATAAGATCATCTTTTGATGATTGCGGCTTCTTCGAATTATGTCCTCCATCTGCTGAAGAGTCCCCACCTTTTTTCCCAAAAATCATCTCATCCAGGTCATCCATCATATCATCATTGCTCCCTCCATGGGCACTAGCTCTTGATCCCACTGGCTTTCTAATCAAGGCATCTTCTTTAGTATGACGGGGTGACTCATCTGGCTCAACAGCAACAGGTATCATAGCTGGTTCAGGCGGAACTGGAACAAGTGTTGGCGCCTTCAACTCTTCATACTTGGAGAGAACCTTCTGAATCTCATCGTTAACATTCAAGGCCTCAAAAAGCAGTGCTTCATTATCCCCAGCAGTTTCAATAATTCGTAGAACAGTAGCTTGGGACTGACGGCACTGCTGTACAAGTGTGGTGGTCAGATCATCCTACACATGGAAGAAAAGATCAGATTTATTTCTTTTTAATTCACGGATGACTGATACAACATGCTTCTTCCCCGACAAGGAACTTCACATGACCAAATGTACAAAAATTACATATGGCCCATAACCACATTAGCATTAAGCAGTGCACCATACACCAAATTGATTTTGCCTGGTTTGTAACTCTCTTCACTACTAAGCATATCTGGATAACTAGACAGGTCAAACTGAGTACAAACAAGCTTTTAGGTTTAAAAAACATTCCAATGTATAGTCAAAATCATTTAACTAGTGCATCTATGGGCAATGATATTTTGGACAGGGATTAAAAGCACATAACCATATGCCAAAACTATGGTCAAGGTCTGGTAAGCATAAATTAAAATTTAAAAGACCTGCAAAGTCAGATGCAGAGTATTTTTAAAAACTGGAGTCCTACAACAACAACAATCAAGCCTTGATCCCACTAGGTGGGGTCGGCTACATGGATTAAATGGTGGCATAATACTCTATCATAAATTATTTTTATTGACAAAAAAAATATTACATAAAAATAGATGAAGTCCTATAACACATTTTTCCCAAAATAGATATTACGTGGTTAAAATCAAATGAGAGCAATTACCAAAAAAATAATATCAAATGGCAACATCCAGACTGGCACATAAAAATTGCAACCAACTGTTTAGGCATTAACACAGCTAAAAGATACCTGTAAAACATCTTGCTGAGGTGAAGAAGATAAGACAGTAGAAAGAAGCTCAATGCTATTTCTTGCAACATCAAATGCTTCCTTTGTTTGTTCAGGCGTAAAACTCAGGACAGGAACATCATGCACACGAATCTGCTGCGGAGGATGGACATTGGCATCTGGAGCAGACACTGAACGAGGAGGGGTGAAAATAGGAGCCAAGCTTTCATTGTCACGACCAGGGAAACGAATGCCCCTTGATTTCAGACTCTGCACCATAAAAATGATCGGCAAGGAAAGTAAAAAAATGCTCATAATTGCTACCAAGGTGATGAGATCCAGTCAGACAACTCATTATTATCAAATAGTATTTATCTAAATAATTCAGCTTACCAAGGCTCCTAGAACTTTCTTTACAAGGTTTCTGGGCATCTTATAAGCAAAGATAGTCCAAACATGTCGACTTCATTTTATTGGCATCTTTAGTCTCGAATACTTGGGAATTGTTTGGCAGGCAAATAGAAAAGGATGGAAGAAGATGCCTTGTTATGTTATCTTTGGTTCTACCCATTAGGGTGCAATTGGTTTACTAAACAAATGAGGGGCAACCTAGCACAAAATATTGTGTCCTTGGTGATTTTTGAATTGGTTCCAATAATGGACAAAAGCCTCCCCCTGGGACAGATAAAAGTCAAAATTTCCCCAACTTAACCACAGGGCAAAGTCACTTAATTTGTTCAGTGCCGTCCCTTGTATCAAAGGCACCTTCCGGTGGGAACAAAAATGTTCTACTTTATAATCTCATGTCTTTAATCTGTGTTCTATTATCTATAAAGTGCATCAAACATAGAGCAGAGCTAATATACTATGTTTCATCTTCTTATGACATGTTGACCAAATGCTACCCTACTTTTATATTTCTCCTAAGAGCACAAAAATAGTGAAGCAGAGAATCATGAAAGGTGTAAAATACATACCTTGTAAGTTTCTTCATAAACAGGGAGATATCGAAGCTCGCCACTGGACTCACCCCACGCCTCGATCATAATCAAAGCCTTGTTACGGTTATTAACAACAGTTTGAGGATCATCAATCAATCTCACCATCTCATCAAGCACTCTCTCAGCAGCCAACTCAGAGAAAGCCTTGTCACAATTCTTAACAATAGTCTCAAGCAACACCAGAGCCAAGTACTGAACCCTAGGACTCTTGATCACGATCCTCTTCTTAATTCCGCGTATCAATTCAATGCTATTGACCTTCTCAGTATTGATGAGGTCACAGATATCAAGATTTAGAGCCCAATCAGGCTCATCAAGAGCCTCAGAGGTAGCGTCCTCGGCGATTTTATCAACCTGATTGGGACCATTGAAAAGTTCCTTGAACTTGAAACTCATGGAACTCATGCCAGCACTCATCTTTTTACCAACCTCAACACCTCCAATTTTGAGCCTCTCACCCAAGGCGTTGACTTTTTCCATCAAATTGTTGTTGTCAACCATCTTCTTAGAAAATCGCGTAAACCCTAATTTAGTTTAATCTCAAATTGAACTGCACTTGTGTATCTAATATATAGCTATGTGTTTTTTGTGGATTCAAATTGTTTGGATAATAAAAGTATAAAAGAGAAGAAAAAAGGAAAACCTGGAAATGGAAGAGGAAAAGGGTTGAGGAGTGAGAAGAGACGATGCGTAAGGACTCACTAAACTTTCTATTTTTCTTTTACTGTAAAATTAAGACAAAACCGTGCCATTATTTATTTTTTACTCATTGTTGATTCTATTAAATATAAATAAAAAATAAATGATATATTAATATATAAATTCTTATATTATATTGACTAGTGTGTACAGGCACTTCGTGCCTGCCGATCAATATTGTATGGTATTACGTATTTAATTTTTATATATTTCATTTTTTATAATTAGAATATATTTGGTGTACTTTATATTATAATTTTTGTGTGTTTACGATAATATTTAGTTTAAGGTGAGAGATGTGGTTAATTAATGTGCTAGTGTTGGTTAATTAGGATTATATGGTTTTTTTGTAAAAATTAAATAATGTGAAAGGCAAAATAGGAAGTGAAAATTACACCATGGTGGAAGTTACACAATGTTTTGACTTTATATATAGTATAGATATATAAATAACACTCTAAAATTAAATTAAATAAGTTATATTTTATCTCATATTAAAAGAATAAAATTGTATGTATTAATAGCGTATAAGTTTTATTTTTCATTATTCATGTTTAAAACAATGAATGATAAATAATATAGTGATTATGTATATTTTACGTTGACATTCCATAGATATTACACTCATCGTAAAAAAAACACTTATTATGCTACTCATTGTTAAAATATCAAAACATTCATTAAAAATCTATTTTATTTAATTTATGGGTTCCTAATTCATCCCCAATGTATGTAAAACCGAAAATATTTATTAATTTAAAAATGAAAACAATAAATATAGATTATTTAGATGTTATTTGAATATTCAATATCAAAAATAAAAGTCATATTTGAGTAACTCCCTACCCAAACTCTAATTCTTTAAAAAAAAGAGTTTATAAAAATCCGTTTTATTTCTTTTTAATATTTAACAAATTATTTCCCCCCTCCTCAACCTTAGTCAAACTTCTCGACATAATTTATATTTTTTGGTTAATTCTTTAGTTACTAATAACAAACTAATGTCTAGTATATATGAGACCATTTGAATGGATTTCATCTAGTACTAAAATATTTTTCGTATATCTAACCATAATTGAACCATTCTCAATACGTTTGAATAACTCATTTAAGTACATATCAACCATGTTAGACTTTCTTAGTATATATCTTAATTTTTATTATATTAAATATACCACTTTTTAATATAAGAAAATGCTTTACTATTTTTTAACGAGTGCATTTATACCCATAAAATAAACATGGTAGACTGGTAAAGTTGAAACATTATTTTTGGCAATACATTTATTATCAAGCATGTATTTATTAAAATAAGGTTGTCCTTGCCACGAAAGTCAACAAAAGTACAAAACCATATATACCATCTAATTCTTTACCCATCATAAAAAAAAATCTAACTCTTTACCACAACATCAATTAGCTACACCTAAACGTAGATGAGTTCCCCTTTAAAGAAAGTTTTGAGTTCGAGTTTTGTGGATGAAAAAAATGTTACTTGAAAAAGTTAGCCCCTACATATTTGTGGATCTTTTCGACCCAGACAAGATTGTTTCCCGTGCGAGGATACCTATGAGAAACAAAAACAATAGAGTAGCAAGGCACAACCAAAATGTTAGGTCATATCCCATTCACCTGCTCCATATTCAAAATTTCTTTTCTGGTTTCCATAGGCTTCTTTTCATTTTTTTAATTTTTTTAATTTTTACTTCGAGAATAAGTTTAAAAAACTTATTTCACATTATAGCCATCAATTATATGAAGATATAACAATTTATATCTAATTAATAATTTAAACTATTAGATCATCATAGAATTAATAAATAAGATGTGGAATATGTTTTTTAAACTTATTCTTGAAATAGTAGCAAACCTTCCATCAAAACAAAATTACTTCATTTTTTGTTTTTTACATAAAATTCATTGCATATACAAAATTTCCCTAACTAATCTTGCTAAGTTGCTGATCTCACTCTATCTCGTGTGATGCATAAGACAATATAAAATAAATAAATTTCAGAAAAAATGAAAAACATATATTACATGGATGATCGGAAGCTATAAGGTGGTCTGATAGTGAAGAGAGAGAACATAAGAATAGAGTGCAGAAGGTTGTGGATCGAGTCTCATCATCAATGAAAAATAGGAGTTATAAGGTGATTTGATAATTAAGATGAAAAAAGTTAAGGGTAAAGTTTTACCCATAACAAAATAATAACGTAGTAACAATTTAAGAAAAAAAATGGATGATTAGTAAATTTCATTCAAAAGTCAATTAAAAACAAGAAGGTTAGCACCTCTTTGTCAGATAAATTAAGAATGAGGATGGCAGGTTTAAAAGAAGTGTTTCCTCATTTTGATAGTTATTGAGCTTTCTCCAAATAATGTAAATATATTATTTTATGTTTTTAGATTATTTTTTTAATTAAATATCTCTTTTTCATTAGATAGAGACAGAAAAATGAGAAAAAAATGAAAATTACTATCAATCATTAATTTTGGTGTAACTCAGAAACAACTCTACTAGTTGCTTAGTGGTTATGTTTGCATCTTAATATATTAACTTATATTGCATATATTTGTGTTAGTGAAAGCCGATTGCATAATAAAGCTGTTAATAATGGATGAAATCACCTGTTTTTAATGATGTCTCATTCTCTATTCCAAACCAATATATTAATACGTGGATAAAATAAAAAATTTAAAAGAAAAGAATAATAAAATGGAATACTCATCATTATGACACGTAAAACGATGAAAGTCATCCTGCATCGTTTTCTCAACTAACCTTCTAATCTTTCGTAAATAATTTCTTACGTGAAACTTTCCTTTTACCAACTCCTTTAATGGTTGTGATGGATTGGACTTTCTGAACCAAATTGTTTTGGACTAGTATGTTTAACTTTTAGTTTAAGAACAATGACCAATCTCTTCTACTCATCCAATTAATAAGTATTTTAATTTAACCAAAGTAGAAAACATATACAAAGCGTAAAAGCTAAGTGAATATGAACTATATTAAACGGTTTAATTAACTATTCGAATAAATCAACTTCAACAAGCAACAAACTAAGGTAGATCTTGTTGGCAAAATATCCCACCTTACACGAAACCTTTTAGAACAAAGAACTGTCATTGATTAATTAAAATGAAATAAAATATTGTAAAGATACAAAACCTAAACTAAGTAGCTTGTAAATGTGAACAATGAGAGTATGATATTATGATCATATTCCATGGTTATATGAAAGTAGGATCTTATATTATATATGTATATGCTTCACTAGACTCTATAGTAATGTATAAAAAAGGTGGATGCAAATTATAAAAAACCTTTGTTTGGTAGAAGGAAAATAATATAAGATGTTGCTATGGAAACACTCAAAATTTGTTGGAGATTCCTATATGATATGCATGTATGAATGATACATATTCATCTTTCATTATCTTTGAAAAAGACATTAGTTCCAAAATTTCTGTTATATCAATGAAGATTTTATATTATTGAGAAAGTTTTTGGTAAGTCAGATAGAGAGTAGATATGGCAGCTTGGACTGAGATTGAGAGTACACATATTTTAAAGCAAATTAAAAATGAATGGCATCATGCCTATACTTTAACAATTCAGGATGTGAGGGACCTAAATATAGAAAGGTTGATGACCAGTTCTTCAATTAGAAGTTTAGAAGTAAGCCACTAAATTAGTAATTAAGACGGGTTTATGTTAAAAGTCTAATATTGAGAGGAATAATAAATTCAATAATATAATACTTAAGTTATATATAAGTTTCTCTCACCTAATAGATTAATTTTTTTGGATTTGATTGTCCTCCTGTGCTTAAGCCCTAGCAATTGGTATCTTTCATTGAGAGTTGTGTCCCGGAAAGAGACTGAATTAAGGTGCATTACCAAATGCTGGTAGGTGAGTGAAACAATCAAAAGAGAAAGAGCTATCATGATGTCAATATCGATAGAGTGAAAGCCGTCGTGAACGTTAGCCCTTAAAGGGGCAGCTGGACTCTCCTCATATGCTTAAATCCTAACGATTAGCTTTTGGATTACATAGTATTCGCTCAATTAAAAAAAATGTATAGTTGTTCAGTGAGTTACATTGTAGCTTTTGAATTCAATATATACACTATAGTATTGCATATCTTTAAATTATTTGACAAATTTAATTAGCTGTATAACTAATTTTGTCAACCAAATATAATCGGCTTTAATCCACAATATCATAACTTCCAACTGATTTTATCAAAATGATCTAAAATAGATGGACCCAGCAGCGAAAATAATCTTAACTAATTTCTTGTGCAATTCCTATGTATGTTTTGTTTTCCAAATAGGGATCTGCCTATGTTTTAAATGTCATGATTATTTTAAAAGAGTGAGGATCCTCTTACTTCGAGAGTAAGTTTTTTAAACTTATTTCTCATCTTAGTCATCAATTTTATAAACATTTAATGATTTAGATCTACTCACTAATTGGAACCATTAAATTTCCCTTAATAACTAAGATAAAGAGTAAGTGAATCTCTCATCTCGAAGGAATATGGTGGGGGATGCAAAACAGTAATCATTTTGGTTTGTACTGGCCACTACCTAATATGATTGAATATCGAAGGTTGCTGCATCTACCATTTGATATTCTTATATTATGTTTTCATCAAACTCTACCACTTTTCCCAATCTCTTATTGACAATGTTTCCTATATGAAGTTAAGATCTTCATCCTAGCTACTTTACTCATCTCTTTCACATAACCATTAATACTAATATCCATAGATTATAGTTAGTTAACAAAAATATATATTAAATGTAGCAATACATAAGTTTGACCTCAAACATTATGCAGTTATAGAAGATTTGTTATTTGAACACCTAGAGTATATAATATCATCGAGATATATTATATTACCTCATCACTTGTATCATATACTATAGTTATTTTAAGTTAGCATATGTTACATGACAATATCTAGCACCCTCGTCAAGAGATTTTTGTCCAAAACTGAAACCAATTTAAAATTAAAACAAGAGGACAAAAAAATAAAATGTCCCTCATTTAGTATAAGATCTGTTGGTCTAGACTGCGTCCGGGAGCCTCCAACCACCAGGGAGTTCCATTGTTACGGGTATGGGAAGAGTGAAGAGTCACAAGTGAGACACCACGTCTTGAACCAAAACTTTAAAGCATTAGTTCTATGAGTCTTTCTTCTTATAAACCCTTTCACTCCTCCCTACATATCCAATGTGGACTTCACACTTAAATAAACCCAATAAGATCAAATATGGAATGGATATGGGATGACTCATTCCTATCTTATTTTGTGTACCTACCCAATTAGAAAATTTCATTTAATTGAAAAAATCAAAATAACAGAAATTGTCATTTTTACATTATTTTATAAAACTTAATTGGTTAGATACATAAAGACAATATTTTCCTAGGAATAATCAGAATATAGAAATTTGGTATGACAACATGTGATAGAAGTGAGGAAAAAAACATTGTGATTTCCAAAGATGATTGACCATCCTATATATAAGAGGTACTCTTGTGGTAAATGTTGTGAAGTTCGAACTTGAACAACATATATACTATAATGTTGGGGAGAACACAAAGGTGCAGTGATGAAAGTGGTTTGAAGAAAGGGCCATGGAGCCCAGAAGAGGATGAAATATTGGTGGAATACATTGAGAGACATGGACATGGGAGTTGGAGTGCACTTCCAAAGGTTGCAGGATTGAACAGATGTGGAAAAAGTTGCAGGCTAAGGTGGAACAATTATCTCAGGCCTGATATCAAAAGAGGAAAATTCTCTCAACAAGAAGAACAACTCATTATCAATTTACATGCACTTTTAGGGAATAAGTAATTAATCACATATCTTATATCTATTATTTGATTTCTTATTATTCTACAAAAAGTATATAGTAATTGAAGATTAAAAAACTCATTTAGTTATGATTTGTGATCTGTAAAGTGCAATAATCTCATCCCATATTTGAATGTCATATTTTAAACATTAAATATTATTCAAATATGATATGTTTTATGTTAGAGAAAAATTATTATCCTAAGATTGATTATGATTAATTTGAACATGCTTTATTTTCATTGTTAGGTGGGCAGCTATAGCAGGTCATTTGCCAGGGAGAACCGATAATGAAATCAAAAACTTCTGGAACACGCATTTAAAGAAAAAACTGATCCAAATGGGATTAGATCCAATTACTCATATTCCAAGATCAGATCACCAAAATCTTCTTACCAATCTACAACAGATTTTGGCAAATGCAAGCATTTTCAGCACTTTATCAAACACTTGTGATAATACTAATAATGCTCTAAGGCTATTACCCTCAGATGCCACACAACTAGCCAAACTCCACTTGCTACACAATATAGTTCAATATAATCCTTTTGAAGTTTTAGGATTGAATAATGACTCTAACCTCCAAAGCTTTTGCAATGGTACTTCAATTGGTTTTCCTTCTCAAAATCAATTACCCAACTTGCATAACTTTGAAACACTTCAGCACTTGAATGGTTCCACAAGTGTTGCACACACACCATCATCAAATTCAGTACTTCCAAATCAGGTTTCAGCCTCACCTGAAGAATGTTATTATTCCACAGTCAACTTTGATTGCATGGATGTAGAAACAAGTGATGTTTATTGGAAAGATCTTATTGAGTAAGTCTATGTATCTGAGAATTGTTGCAGCAATCATGGGTTTATCACTAATCTTTATGATCACTATGTTCATTAATTATGTATAAATATATGTTGGTTCATAATATGTAATGTTTTACTATGAATTTGTTTTGGATCCAAA
The DNA here is from genome assembly GCF_001865875.1 of Lupinus angustifolius. Lineage (NCBI taxonomy): Eukaryota > Viridiplantae > Streptophyta > Magnoliopsida > Fabales > Fabaceae > Lupinus > Lupinus angustifolius. Next base: position 319,545 of record NC_032014.1, on the reverse strand, counting down.
TATAATAAAAGCTTCCATTGTACAAACTAAATATATATATTAACTTTGATGTTAGGCACTATGAGAGGCTCATCTTATTGTGTAAATTATAAAAAGCAGTTCCAAGCTTTTCCTTCTTAAACAATCATTGTCATGGACTAGCTATTATATAAAAGTATTAATATTTTTAGAGGGTAATATTTATACAGCCTAATAAATATTTATATACAATAAGCATATCATTTATTATTTATTTATATTATTATATTTTTTTAAGAGTCAATAATAATTGAAAATGAATGGTGAATAATAAGTTAACAGTATATAAAACTCTTATATTATTGGTGTATATATTTTTTCCAGCCTTACATTTAACTGGTTGGAGTTAAACCCGGATGAGAAAAGGCCCAACTGGATCCCTCTCGACTTCGATTCCTGGAGCAACATTTGTTGGAAGGAGTAGCCACAAATCTTAAAAGTGATTAGTTCATTAACAAAAAGTTATATTTGATAGTACAAAAAAACAAGGACGAGAAGATGCTAACAAATCCTCTTGAGTGTCTCATCATTTTCCACATAATCAACTAACACCTTAGAGAAAGAGAGTCGAGCAAAATAAATTAATTGAACATGATGGAGACTTCAGTTGAAACATAAAGAATAGACCAAAGTAAGTGAAAATTATAAATGATTAGTAGTTGTTAAGACTAAGATACGAAATTTAACTGTGAAAATGGTCAATTTATGCTATGAAGTACAAAGAGGTTCTGACCGAAACACTGTAGATAAACTATGAAAACATTGCCCTGAAATCTTTTTGTTTATTCAATAAAAAACTTCTCCGTACACTAATTTACCTAAAAGGTGAAGTTGGTATATGATCTTACTAGTCAAGTATTTGTTATCTGTTAGGTAAGACTATTTCTATTTATATTTATTGACACAATAGAGAAGGAAAAACATCAAATCACAAATCTTATTAATTCTTAACTTGATGTATTTTCATCCATTTGAAGGAACCATTCGTGAATAAATAATAGCAACTGTTAAATTTCCTCAAATACTTATATTTTTGCTGAATGAAATAAAAAAATTATTTGAACTCTAAAACAATCCATAAAATCTCAAAGATAAACTTTTTTTTTAATTCACATACATGATTCATAAACGTATGAAAACCTTTCATTATTATAAAGTTCTATTTTACCTAATTATGATTAAAGAAGGGTAAATATGAAAACTTTTCATTATTATAAAGTTCTACTTTACTAAATTATGGTTAGTGAAAGATAAACAAATATTTGAGAGGAACATGGATGACCTCTTTCTCAATTCTCTGTCTATACCAATTAAAAATTGACACATAACTAAACATAAATTTTAATATGACATTTCTATAGTATATTACTTGCTCAGAGCTGATTGGACCGAGACAAAGTTTAGGAGAGAGGATCTGGATCCATGTGAGAGTTGCACCCCTCTTATTAAATGATACTTTGTTACTTGACTGGGATTACTTCAGAGTTCAGAGACCAAATGGTATGGTTGAGTGAAAAGAACTTATTCAACATTTCTTTGTTACTCTCAAAATTTGTATGATTATTTTAATAAGGCTATAAACACTCTCAAATGGATCCAGATTCTCTGTCCTACACCCTGTCGTAGTCGTAGTCCAATCAGCTGTAAGCAAGTAATATAAAAATATCATATTTTATTTTTAAAATTTTTTTGTTTAGTTATGTGTCAATTTTTAATTGGTAGGACAGGGAATTGAGACAAGGCGATCCATGTTCTTCTCACATATAATAAATGCACAAACATTGGTGTTATTTGAGGTTAGTTAACAAAATTTTCATCAAAATTCCTTAAAATAGGGAATATATAAAAAAGGATTCCAATTAAACATATATAGGACTTTGAAGCAGAATAAAAAGAGACAAAATAACAATAATCTCATCACATACAATTCTAGTGCCAACATGGAAAAGCACAACCAAAAGGTATAGAGTGTGAATAGAGAAAAATCCTAAATAACATTACAAGCCTCACCATTCTTTTAAGAAGCAAAAAACATAAGCCAAAACACATGCAAACAATTTAATGTTGAATATAGGTGCCAAAGTTGAAGAATGGTGTTCTATTTGTGGTTATGACTACCACTTTTTTTCTTGAGAAGGCTTCCAAACTTACTAAGCAAAGGTTTCTTCTTTTTCTTAGATTGTTGTTCTTGTTGCTTTGATGGTGAGCTCAGAACACCATCATCAACATTCTCTTTCTCTGTTACCGAAGCTCCATCGTCGTTCACCTTACCAAAGCCCTCGCCGCCACCACCATCAACATTCTTTGACTCAACTTCCTCTTTAGGCTCTCTCTCTGATGAGAACTCCTTTTTCTCCCACATTTTGAATTCAACTTCTACCTTATCATCTTTTTGTTTGCTTCTATCTACTTCATTCACAGTCACATTCTCAGGTTTAGGAGATTCAACCTTTTCCGGCTTGTCATCATTCAACACAACACTTTCTTCCATTTCTTCCTGTGAACTTTGTTTGAGTTCCTCTTCATTGGCAAAAACTGAAAGCTTTACCTCGGATATGTCTTCTCCTCCATGTCCATTCTGTTCAGAGAATTCAACCACTTTCGGAAGCAGATCATAGTCCTTCTCACTGTCGGTAAGATCACCATTTTCTTCGCTAGTCTGGTTTCTGGTCGTAGCTTCTTCAAGCAACTTAGATAATTCCTCCACCTTCTTAATAGAAGCAAGTTCCCTAGACTGGAGTAACTCGTTTTCTTCAAAAATATTCTGAATTTCATTTTCTTTATCAAACAAACTCTCTTTCAATTTCATGCTCTCAGCCTTTGCTTCTTCAACTGCTTCCCGAAGGTGGAGCACCTCAGCTTCAACTTCCTTAAGATTTTCCTTCAACTGAGATTCTTCCTCCCTCTTGGCACTAGCTTCTTCCTCAGTTTCTTTGAGTAAAGAAATCAACCTATTTACGTCTTTTCCAAGGGATGAGTTCACTTCTTCAGTTTCCTTTAAGCAGCTAACCAAATGAAGTTCTCTCTGCTCCCACTCTTCCTTGGAGTTCTCAATAACACCCTTCGAATTTTCAATACCAGATGTAAGAAGATAAATTTCTTGCCGAGCCTCATCAAGCATGGACTCATATTTTTCGTTGGTAGCTTTTAAGACCAGCTTTAAATCTTCAATCTGGGCCTCATAGCTTTCATGTTCAGCATGGTTGGCTAATAACTTCTCTTTTGCATCTCTAGCTTCTGCAGATACTTCATGTAACGCAGAGGCTAAGCTTTCCATTGCCTTTTTGCTCTTTTCTTCTTCATCTCTACTAACTTCCAATTCATTAATAAGTTTGTTTTTCTCTTCTAATAGGGTCTGCACACTTGAAGCTGCAAGTTTTTCATTGCTCAAAGCCTGAGCTTTCTCTTCCGTAACTGTCTCAAGTTCGTATTGGAGAGACTCAACCTTTTTTGACATTTCAACACTTTCTTCCTTAGCCACAAGAAGACGACGCTCTGAATCCTCAAGATCTCCTCTTTGTGTTCGAATTGTCATTTCCAACAGTCCTGCCTTCTCTTTAATACTAGAAATTTCAGATTCTGCATCGTGCAACAACTCACTGTTTCCTTCTAGTTGTTTCATTACTGATTCCAAAGATGCTGATGCAGATCTCTCCAGTTTATTTGCCTCTTCAACTCTCACTTCTAGTTCGTCAACCTTTTTCTTCCACTCCTCTAGCACGCTATGTGCATAAGATTCAGCCATTTTTGCAGCTTCAAGCTCCACATTAAGCTGTTCAATATAAATCTCTTTCTCGGTTAACTTTTTCTCAAAACCCTGGGCCTTTTCAAGTTCTTGCTTAAGAGCTTCTATCCTTCTTTGCAGCTCTAATACATTATTGTTTTCACTGGCCTCCATTTCCAGCTTTGAATCTAGTAAGGCCTTCAACCGCATTACTTCGGATGAAAGAACCTCAGCTTTCTCTGCCTGAATCTCTGCAACTTTAGTTACATCGTCCGCATGACTCAGTGCCTGGTTCTTTGCATCACAAGTCATGGCAAGTTCTTGCTTAATCCGCTGAAGCTCCTGAGTGGCAGAGAGAAGTGAAGACACGTCCAAAGCATGCTGGCCCCTCACACTTTCAAGCTCTTTCTTCCATTCCTCTTCCTTCTTCTGTGCAGCTTCAATTCCAGCTTGTTCCAATTCAACAGCTCGGAACTTCTCAATCTCAGAATCCTCCTCGGCCCGCTTTTGAGCCACCAGTGCCTCCTTGAGTCTCTCATTAACCTCGTCTGCCACTTTCTGTGCTTCTTTCAACTCATCAATTGCTTTTGCCTTCTCTTCCTCAGCCTGAATCAGTTGTTCCTTTGCTTTCTTTAGATCATCTTGAGCAAGATTTAACTGAGCTTGCAACTCTGAACCCTTTGCAGCTCTTGGAGGTTGCTTCTGAATAATCAAGGAACATATAAGCACATATCAGAGTGCAGATAACCAAATAAAACATGATTAGAGAGATTTTCTTGTTGCATCCACTCCTAGAAAATAAAGGAGACATATTTACCAGTTCACTACCAAATACTGGGCATCTCAAAGTAATGGATAAGAAGCTATGGGCTATATAATCTAAAAGGGAAAAAATCAATCAAAACACCATAAACTTTATGTCTTTTGCGAGTAGCCATCATGAACTATTTTTTCTTCCTAATTACCCCTTAAACTTTAATTGGTGGTGAAACTGGTCCTGCATAAAGATAATGTTAAATTAATAGCAATGAAAAACTATGTTATTCATTTTATTTTAAACTCAACTGTTAGATCGTTAGTATTTTACTTTTTATATACTAATATTAATGCATAAACCACTTTTAAGTCTCAAATTTACTTGTCATCTTCTCGATCAATTTTATATTTTGATGTCAGTTTCCTACGGATATCAATTTTAGCTAACCTGCATTGTTACTATTGTGAGTGTGATTGCAACTGTTTCCTTGTTGGCCTACTACTAATTTAACAATATATTTATACAGGGACCCTTTCACCAACGGATAAAGTTTAAGAGGTAATTAGGAAGAAAAAATAGATAGTGATACTATTTCCAAAAGTCATTAAGTTTAGAGGGGCTTTATGCACTTGTCCCAATCTAAAAATTCAAATTCCAATAAAAAATGACAAATAACTAGCACTAACTGATTAACAATTGTTTAAACATTTCATATGTTCAATTGTTACACTTTTCAACAGACTGGAGACATTTGGAAAATTCGAATGCTTCAGGGCATTTGGAATAGCTAATAGGGGGCACATTTGGGCTTATAAGAACCACCTATGAATATAAATTTGAGAAAATAGCTTGTGAAAATAGCTTATGATATTCCTATAAGCTCTTTCTAGCTTATTTCAACGAGCTTAACGGTGAAGCTTATGAAATATGTTCTTTTAGCTTATTTAAAAAAAGCATTGAACAAGCATTAATGAAGTTGTTTGCCCAAACATGATCCAAGTGCAGCCACTCAGAAATAAGGTAAAAAATAACTCAATCTCAAAGCAAGAGAGAACACAAAGCGCATTTACTATATAACTTACATCAGGTGGAGTGGAGGTTGGCCTTGGTGATTTCCTCTCAACAGTGGGCTTTGAAGTCAAAGACCAAGGTGATCTTTCGGTGGGCTTTGAATTCAAAGACTGTGGTGATTCTGTGGGCTTTGAATTCAAAGACCGCGACAACTCTGTGGGCTTTGAATTCAAAGACCGTGACAATTCCGTGGGCTTTGAATTCAAAGACCGTGGTGATTTTTCCACTGAAAGGCGCAAGTTCTGCAAAGGTGATGGCGACTCAGATTCTGATTTGGATACTCCTTTGCTGAGCTTGCTAACTCTTGGAGTTGTAGTTGATGCTTTGTTCGGAGTTGCTGGTGATGGTGCTTTGTTGGCAGTAGCTGGCGATGCTTTGATGGCGGTAGCTGTTAGTGCTTTGTTAGGGGTAGCTGGTGTTGCTTTGTTGGGAGTTTCAGATAAACTGGATCTACCATGTTCAAAATGTAAAACATCAATAGTGCATTAAATAAAACAAACAAAGAGTAAAACATCAAATTTGGTCCATCAAATTGGTTGGCAAAGTATGCTATTGTCATGAACTAATATTACGCTTTCGCAAAGCCAGAGACCAAATTGGATTATGCAAATTTCAAGGACCAAATTGATGATTCAGTTGGTCGAAAATACAAGACACTATAAATAAGAAAATGCCATAATTTGTGTTCAATCATATACATGGATCTAAGCCAAAAGAAAGTATTTCTTGTGCCAAATTCAACATCTAGAAGCATTGCCAAATCAAACTCATCAAATAAGAAATACCCACCATGACAAATACAAAATAGCAGAAAGTGATGCAACCCCACCATTTTAAAAGCATAAGCTAACAAGAGCAGAAAAGATCAAAACCCAAAAAAAGAAAAGAAATAAAGAGGTGAAACCCATCTTTAAATTTTACATAGAAACCAGATAGAAAACAAAAAATGCATCGAAATTTTAAACAGATAAAGCAAAGGGTATTACACATAAATTTTAAAGTTTGAAAATTTAGGTCGAATGTTTCCATATTCATCAGATCAAACTCATGAAGCAGGAAGATCTGATACTAATTACCCATGCAAAAAAAGTTGAAGAAAACCAGAGCAGATCTTAAATGAACAATCTTGACTTACCTAGATTTGGAAGCCATTACAAAAATGGTGAATGAATAACAATGGCGGTGTTAAGAGGTTTCCTTTGTCTGAAAAATGTGTCAGTTGCAGAATTGAGAATGTTAAACTTCCAACATTGTAACAAAGAAAAAAGAAAGTGAACAAGTCTTAGATCAAAGTTTCAAGATTAAAAAAATTGGGTTTTCTGATTTGATTATAAGGAGAAGTTGTTGAAGAATTTAGAGAGTAGAAACCAAAACTACTAATTTGAGGTTGTTTTTCTGTCTCCAGAGTGGCCACAATAACACAAAACTGCTTTCTATTTTCTCTCTCTCTCTCTTTCTTTATTCTCTCAAAACTAGTTTCTGTGTATATCTTCATTTTCAGGTTCAACAGGTGAAAGGACAAAACTATCCCTGCATCCTCAGGTAATTTAAGTCTTTTTTTTTATTTTTTTAAGATAATGGGATCGAGAGTAGGGACCACCCTATAACACTTTAATTTTTTAAATCTATTATAAGGAAAATTTACGTGGGTCCCACGTTTGGGTAGTTTTTGAATTAATTAGGGGAATTGAGTATTTTTTGTGGATCTCGTGGATGACATCCACAATTTCAGCAAAGTCGTGGGTGGGAAATGCGATTTCCCACCAATGTCGTGGACCACACCCACAGTTTTCTTACACAGTGTCAGCCTTCTATAAGTCATGCACCAGGGATACGAGTTTCATAGCAATCTCGTGGACCCGGTCCGGTACACGAGTTCCATGCTATTCTCGTGGACCTAGGACTTGAGATTGCCAAGTCGTGCCTTGCATCCATGACATCCAAACAGCATATAAGCATCCCGTCCCGACTCAAACCACACCGAAGGAAAAAAACTTATGAAAATTATTTAGCGTAATTTTTAATTGAAGAATTGTGATTATTGAATGTAACTAAAAATTCTTTATATTTTTTAGTTCATTTACTTGTGTTAATTTTATTTAATGTTACTATATGTTTAAATGTTAATATCGTACAGTCAAACTACATTGCCCATGTAAATTTTCCTCTATTATAATGGGTATATTCCTGCATTGTCAATGTGTTAATATTTTAAAGATTTGATTCTATAAGCTAGGTATTATTATAAATATAAGTAATGTGGTGAGTGGTGGTGATTAACATCCAAATAGATTAGTTACTTATATTATAATGATGTAAGAAGATATTCTTGATAATACCAAAAATCTTAACACAGATAATTAATTACAACATTTTTAATGTACCAAAAAAATGTGAGATGTCCAAGAAAAATATGGTGAGAGGATTTTTAAATGGATTAAATATGTATATATTAATGTAAGTGTTTTTTACACTATCAATCAATCATCCATTATTCATATGTTAATCATAAATAATATGTTAATTGTGTAAAAAAATTTACATTTATAATGCATAAGTTTTTTAAATGTGTCGTATCAACTTAAGAGTTAATATCGCATATAGAATGTTAGGAATCTTTTTTTTCTTTCTTAAAATGAGGGTAATAATGATGGATATAGTAAGGGATAACATATCTCTGTTGCATGTTTTGTCATTTCATGATAAAAAAATAAGTTATCATATAAAGGTGAATCACTTATGCCTGACTCGTTTTTTAAATCGAGAAATTCAACAATAACATTACATGACATTGCTGGATAGTGATTGTGCTGATGACAATAACATTAGGGAAAAAAAATAATATATATTGGTATAAATTTTTATACATTCAATATATTATATATTATTCATTTGTTAGATGCGAATAATATAATAACAATGTATGTAATTTATACATAACTAGTATATAAATTTTTCTCTTGTATGTAATACTTTTATATACTTCAGTCTATTATTACTATTGATATTTAATTATCATTGATTCTTTAGAAATAAAAAATATAAATTAGTGATAAATAATATATTAATTATATATAAATCTTATATTCTCACTGTATACATAGTAACTTGGAATTAATAATTAAGTACGTTACCAACACGCGTTAATTCAAGTGATACATGTTTGATTCCCTTTAAACAAGGTTTCGGGTTCGAGTACTATGGATGAAAAAATGCCCACTAAGAGAGTTTAACCCCACGTAATGTTCTCGGCTCGGACAATATTACCTCCGACGCAAGTGGGAAACCAAGCTCATTCCTTTCATTGCTCCCTTTGTAACAATCACTTCCAGTAATAGATGGTTGACACTACCATCTTTATTTATATAATCTAAAACTTTGAATTGAAATGGAGTTTGCAAACAATGATTGATTATATTCCAAGTCTCTTCATGTTATGAACTCGCATAATCATTAATTCATTAGTGTAAGTTTGAAGAGCTTGAGGATGAGTTAATGTTGATGGACATAGAGTGATTGTTTTAGGGACTAAAATGAAACTTTATTTTGCAAAAAAAAAAATTAGGGGTTAATTTATTTTGGATCTTTATTCTAAAGTTTTTGACTCCATCTTTATTCCTTCTAATACACATGTTTATGGTTTTACCAGTTCACTCTTAAAGTAAAGCTTTGGCCAGTTACCTTTTTGTATTTGTTTAAGGAAAAGGAAAAAGAAAAGGAGTATGAGAAATATATTTCACATGGGAAGTGGAATCAAAGTGAAAATAATGGAAAATGCAGAAAGAGATTCATGCAAAACATAACCATGCATCATTCTCAAGTGGAAAGCAATTCTTCATCCTTAAATATATTCCTTAGCTTTCTCACCATCTTCATAAATCAAGTATTGTTCGAACCCCACTCCCTTAAATTTGGGAAATTTTAAGATTTTATTTTATGGTGTAGGGGACCGGTTCTCAAAGAAAAGTAGAATTCTCCAATGAGTTAAATATTATGCGAATAGGTTACAACAAATATATGCAGCTGAAGTATTGAAATAAAGAGAATATGACCAGAAGGGTATATATTTGTGCGTCACAGGTAGGTGCGAATACCATAGTCAAAATGATACGACCAATCATTGGGGCACAAACACAATATATAATCAATGTAATGTATATGTATTTTGAGTGTAAACATTTTATATATAATCAATATATCATTTATCAATATATACGACATTTTCTCTTGCTTCCTTTTCAATTTTGTGGTGAATGTTTTTTCTTTTAAATTATAATAGAAAAGCTACAGCCTGGAGAGGAAAAGGATATATAAGATGGAAATATGAGTACATTGAAAATGATGGAGAATCAAACTTAGTATCAAATGCTTCACAAAAAGAAGATGGACCACAATGTGCTACAACATCATTGTAGCGCGCATGGCTTTTCAATAAGACAATGTAAGAGTAAGGCCACTAATACTCAATCAATGATTATTTCGCTTTTGTGCGTGTAGAATTTTACCACCTTATTCTACAAGTTAAAGCTCTCATTACTTCAGATTATGAGCATTTAAATTTCATTATAACAACCTTATTCTACACTCTACAAAACCCATTTATGAAAAGAATTCAAAGCCATACATATTATCTATCCACGTTCCTTCTCTACGACTAGGTCCACATGTATATTAACTACTTTTATCTCCATCTATACCAAACCAACTTGTGTGCACATTAACTATTCTTCAAACTGTCCAATGATTGAAAGTTTAAGACATTCACTTGATGCTGTTGTAAATGACACAGGTTTGAATATATAACCATAAGAAATGGTGAAGATAGTACAATCAGTTTTTTTTTTATAAAAAGTAATAGTGAAACTAAATAGTGACTTGCACTTCTATTTCTCTTACTGAAGCCCTTCCTCTAGAAAGATATTTGTAACTAGATTTTTTCAACTCTTCACGCCTATTTAGTCCTTGCACAATCAACCTTTCAGATTCCTTCGCTATGTACCTGTTTGCAATCCCAAAGGCAACATCATAGGAAAAAGCTCTTCTAAAAATATAGCTTACAAGGGTGTATCACCTTTTAATCTAAAGTGCATTAAGATCTGAACCTATTAAAATTAGTGGTCTATACTTGCTCACTCTAGAGGAACTTTATTTAACATCATACGTAATAATATGGAGGGAAAAAATATAAACTAATAAAAATAAATATAAAAAAATTAAACATTTCTTGGGGGTCAAACCGTTGAAAGAACAGCAAATGACTCTCAGTAAAGAGAACACTTACCATAGTTTTGGTTTACTTTTGTGAAGATGTAAATGGCTTTTATCAAGGAACCATATCTCATGGAACTCAATGAACCCATATGTCTGTAATAAAAATAAGTCAGAACCTATTCAAAGAAAAACAGAAAGTGCGTAAAAATGGAACTTCTTATGATCAACACACAGCCTTGTCATGGAATTTTATTTTAAAGGCTATAATGCTGCATAGTAGAACTGTGAAAGAGTAGCAACTCTCCACATATTTTTTACCAGAGAATGAAAATATAGCAGGAAGAGAGAGATTAAGAAAGCAAATAAAGAGAAACAACAAAATAGATCCAACTATCTGACTACTCAAAAGATTACAACTAATTTCGTTTATTCGGAGTTCTATTTCTGATAATCATTAACAAACTAATCCTAGTTGATATGCCTAGTAAAGAACAAAAAACCATAAAACAGAGTTGCTGTTGCTTTTAGCTTTTATACATAGAAACATTTGCACTTAAGCAACAAGCAAGGTATTAATTTTACTATGGCACATATGACAACAACAATTAATGGATCATGTCCTAGAGAAAACTTACACAATCTCCGTATACCGCATTCTCCATGCAGGAAAACCAAGGTGGCACCTCACAGGTCCATAAACCAGTAAAAGATCAGGTTCGGGACCTTTGAAGCCTGAAAGTAAAACAAGATAATAATTAGTCGGGTAAGTAAATTAATTCTTTAAATTACTAGTAGTAGTATGTTCAGGAAGCAAACAGACCAACAATCTGCAGCGCCTCATTCAGGTGCGTCTCAGACAATTCTCCACCCAAGTTATGTTGTTTCAGTTTGTCCACGAAAATCAAGTTGGCTGCTTTTGCCACTGCCTCCTTCCCATCCACGTAGGAAACAATTTCTAAAGTCATGTGATCTGGAACATGTTTTGTGACAGCTTCATTAGTTTCCTGCACTGAGTTAATGCTAGATCAGATTAAACAGGTGTTAAGATAGTAGAACTAACTGTTGACTATTGAGACTTGACAGTGATGGCCACCGAATGAGCCATTTAAGTGATTTAACCATACTTCGTAACAACATGGTTTGGACGTGTGAAGAAAATGATAATAAATTAAATAAGATTGTTATTTTTTATTTGCCCTTATTTAAATGTGGAAGAAGAAAAGGAACTTCTTTTAAAATGAAAATACAAAAGTTTTCTTGATATCAGGATGGGTAGTTATGGAAAAAAAACAAAAACAAACTTGGATGCTGTACACTGTGTTTTCTCTCCCTTTTCAACTCATATTTGCAGAGAATTTTTGCTGTGGGTTCGAAGGTATTTTTTTCATGCCTACTTTCTATCAATCCTATTTTCAACCTACCATCATGACACCTAAAACTAACCTTCTAGCCCACTTGCTTTTCTCTCCCCCTATTTTCAACCTACCATAACGATGTATTAAATCTAAACTCACCAAAACCATGTGATTAATATGGAAAACACATAAGATGCACTGTTTGTTCAAAAGCTAGTTAATATCATAAACCAGGAGAGAAGTTTATTCTTATATTAAGAAAGAAGCAAACTAAAAAAGAAAATGTATATGGCACCTCTATGGATTTTGCATTCTTCAATTTTTGGAATATGGCTTCCTTAGACTTCTTCAGCACTCCTAGAATAAAGTTAAAGGAAAACATTATAATATGACCTTAGAAAAAGAAAGATCCCCCTCACTTATTCTCCAGGCTGTTCATACCATTCATGTCATAGAGGCATACATTCTTTACACCGATGGAGTCCAGCCAGCGTAAAAGCTTAACAACTTTTGAAGTCTGATGAGCATCTTCACTTTCTATCACAATAGCAAGGTACCGGAGGTTTTCTAAATGAAGAGACTTGTATTTCTTCAAAAATCCATAAGAGATGAAATAGCTTTCAAATAAATTAGCCATGGCTGATATGAAATACCATATGCTGACAACTGTTTGCAGAATGTACCATAGTAGTTGAAGCCCAAGATTGACAATCTGTACAAGCCTTAATAAAGCCCACAATGAGTGAAATTTCAAATTTTAGATTTAATGGAAAAGTGGGCTATGAGCTCAGTTGCATAGACTAGCCACTTATGTTAAATTTCACCACGTTGAACTATAAATTGGGTACAGTTATGAAACAACAATAATAAGTTATTGTAATGAATAAATAATGGAGGGATTACACAGTTTGGTACTTAAAGCTAGCTGGCTTAGAGAATTAGAGATGTCCACAACAGCTGTATAACCATTCCACCTCTAAGCTAAGATTACAACACTCTTATCTTTACACATAGAGAACTACTCAGACTATCAGCTCTTTTCTCTAATAAAGATCATGTTAACAGATGAAGTTATATTGAAATGTCATAAATATAATCTATTTTTCTTTTAGTATATGTGTATATACTTATTCAGTATTATCAGTTTGAGAATTGAGACATGCATTTAGATTAGTAGTAGTTTCTTAAAGAACAGGTATGAAGTATGAACTACAGATCTATTAAATTTCACTATGTACTTATGTAGTCATTTTTTCCTGCTTTGTTTTGGTTTTGTACTAGGATTACAGAACTGAAGCCTTTTAAGCCAACCATTTTGTGTGTACATATTAATAGAATTCAAAGGATTAGCTGCATAAGATCACAGGGTTTTTCAATTTCTTACAAAGAATTAATGACTAATACTAAAATCGTGAACATGTGATTCAAAGAGGGCTGAAGATTTTCCGACTTACAGTGAGAATGGGATGAGACAACTTGCGAGCTCCATACCTCAAAGCCATAATCCTACAAGAATGAAAACGAGAAATCCCGTCAATTTCAAAAGAGATGTTATAGCATTGGCATGTTTCCTACTTGTCATGAAAATCAAACACCGAGATTTTCTGTATTTCATTGAGTCTTGTAACTTTTTTTGTTTCATTTTGGTGCTAGGGTAAGTTTTTCCTCGCAATTCTCAACCAAAATTGACAATAATGGTGCAATCGGGTTGAGAATGAAAACATCAGAGAATCGTTAATGAATGTGAATAAAAGAAGAAGGGTGAATCCATAAAAATAATACAGCGATAGATGAGTTAAATTGAATGAAATAAATAACATGAAAGAAGCATGAGAGAGAGAGAGAGAGAGAGAGAGAGAGAGAGAGAGAGAAGTTACCAACACAAGACGAAGTGCAATTTCACAACTGTATCAGGTAAGAATGTAAGATAGATAGATATATGATAAAAAGGGAGGGGGCATAATAGTAATTTAAAATAGTCCGGAAGGGAAGCAGCACTAACCATGCATGGCCCAGGAATTATGGTTAGTTTGTGTAGTTATGTTCATTTATCATGTCATGTGGAATATGCATTATGAACATTAAACGCACCAGATTCTTCTTTCTTTTATCCTTTTCCTTTATCAAAAATCAACCATTTTTGTTCACTTTAGGTAACTTCTTTCTTCACAAAACTTTCCACTTCCATCCAACTTTCAAACCACCCTTGACCCAAAATAAAAGGGTTACAAAATGTGGGCGTAACAATAATTTCAAACTAAAAATTAAATATTCTTACGAGAATTCAACACTCTTACATCATTCACAATTTTAGATTTAGAAGGATTTAATATATATACACTGATAGTGTAAGTAATACAAATCAATGGTTGCTGATGTACCGAGAATGTAGAAAACTTTACATGCATAGATTTCAAACTCAATTTAGAATGTTATCTTCTTAATCCTTTATTTTTGCAAATATGCTAATCGGTACAAATCCCACAATTTATGTTATTCTAGATATATTTTTTTTATCAATCACAAGCTCATGACACATAGAATGACACAAACTGTGGGATAGCAAAAATCCTCCCTCTGCTCACATCCATGAAATCTCACACTCCCAACTCTAGACTTTAACATTTTAAACCCTCATTCTATAAGATACAAATTTCAAACTGAAATTTAGTTTGTCAAAAGAGGGATTCCAACTCACTCAAGGTCGAAATTTGTATTTTATTTTATTACCAATATTAAATGATTTACCACTTGGCAAATGATATACGCTTGTAAAGATCCACTATTTACATGTTATCATATAAGGTCAAAGATCAATGTTCACTCCTTTGATCAATATTTGCCTGGAGGAAAAATCACACCTCGAAATAGATTAACGACTTACCGAAAGGACAGGGGAATACCTTTGATTATCAACAAACCTTCACAATACTCTCACTCTTGTCATCTATTGTTACTGCAGTGTCATCCGATTGTTAAATCAATTTTTTATACATGTATATCAGCAACTGCTTCTTCATGTGATATTTGCGTCGAATAAAATCTCATTCGATCCCTAGATACTGTATAATGCCAAGACATTTGTCGGAAGCAACAAACATTCGCCGAAAAAGAATTGGTTCTTTACTTGGTAAAGGATTACCTTTGGTTAACAGAGAAAAAAAAGTGATATTTAAAACTATGAATACAGAGTATGGTATAATCTCCATAATACAAACTGTATCATGCAAAAGTACTAAATAATCCATAAAAGAAGGAAATAGAAAGGTAAAATTTTGATAGCTTTTACTATATTAGTCATATTCCAATTCCTTTGACAGCATCATTGACACACTGAAGCATTTCACAAGGTGGCTTCCACTTCAGGATCATTTTCGATAGGTGCAGCAGGCACGTTATTGCCACCTCTCAAACGCGACGATACATTATCAATGGCAGAATTTAGTTGACTAATCTTTTCATTCAAGGTCTGCCTCGTCCTCTGCTTTTGGAAAACATCATAACATAATTACTATAACGAATTCAGCATATTCTAATATGGAATGGTACAGTTTAATATAAATCCAAGCGAGAACCCTAAATACCTCTAACCCCTCGTCGTAATATATTGGTCTTTTGGCCTTGCGAAACCCATATTCATCTTCGTTAAGCAGAGATCTTCTGATCTGCATCACACAAAATGAAGTTTAACATCCAAACTTACAGGCATATTAGGAGCCTGAAAAACGGCATTGAAAATATGTCATGAGTAAATAGTGATAAAAAAGAATATGCAATGCTAAAATGGATAATACCAAGATGACCCTTGTAGCCATGACAAAAGTAACTGATGACTCTTATAGGCAAGAAAATAGTAAATGATACAATGTGACTAGAATTTTAAGCTATTTAAAGTTTCATTAAGAGAACACTTTTACAGTACTTGGGGCATATGATTACATTCAAGGATGGGAAAGTTAGCAACATACTTTTATAGACATCTATCATAATGATGTCTATAAATGTTCCACTGAGTAAAGAAACAACAGTAATTTATTCAACAATGAAGAGTTCATTGTTGAGTGATTCCTGTCATTACAGCATATCTTTGTTAAACAATTTTTTATTATCAGAAGTAGCCATCTACACGTCTTAAACTGGTCTTCCTTTTACTTTCTTATGAATAGTGCATAGTATAATCAAGCTTGTTCAATAGATCCTGATTTCACTTCAACTTTCTAGACTTAATAAATTATAAATTAAAGTGTGAAACCACCTGAGGAGCAAAGATATAAGCTACAGTTCCAAGAACTGCACCACCCAGAAGAAAGCCAGCAAGAAAATCCCCACCACCACCTCCTCTATTATCGCTGCACAAGGTACCAGACAGTATAAAGAGAGAACAACAAATGAATAGAGAGAACAGTGAATCTTTACATAATCTTCCAAAACAAGCAGTGAATAAAATCCACTGCCATGTGCATTTCCAAGTTTAAAGACGAATTAGCACCAAAGAATTCTCAGAAATAATGAAATGAATCAGGCAGTACCATTTTTTCTTTCTAATTCATCACAAAGAAAGCAGTTTTTGAAGCCCATTCACTAATTTCTAAGGTACACAGTGAAATCTAGCCCTTTGTTGAAAGGTTTAACTTAATCATAGCAACAGGTATGGAAGGTTAGCATGAAAGATAAGCTAGAACTGTAGGTGGTTGAAAAGCAACACCTTCACCATATAACACAAAAACATAATTCCTGAAATTTAGTACTTAAAGATCAATAATAAACATTCAAAAGAATATGGCATTTGGGTTGGATTATAATGGTTAAGGAGCATTCATAAGAGGTAATCAAGAGCTTAAATGAATTTATGAGAATAACCTATAAAAATAGTTTACAACCCTTCCTATAAACTATCTTTAGTTTATTTTGATAAGCTTGTCAGAGAAGCACTAAGAAAACAAGTTCTTTTTAACTTACTTCAAAAGAAGCTTATTTGAATAAGCGCTTAATGAAACTATTTATCAAAATACGCCCTTTAACTCAATTTCAAGATCCAAAAAAACAAGAAACTAGAAATTATTTTCTTGAATTTGCAAGAAACCCAAATTTAAAGTGGTCTGAAAATGGCATACCTGTATTCTGCACAAATTGAAGAAGAACGGTTCCTCCTGCTCACAAGATTTGATTTTGTTTGAAAAGTTAGCACCTTTGGTGACAATCGATTACGCTTTGTTAACCAAAGCTCAGGTGAGTTCACATGATTTACACCTATTCATTCACCAATTAAAGCAACAACCTCAAAAACACGTTAATTTCAATCAAAACACTGAAACAAAAAACTTAATTATTGCAGCTTACATTCAACAAATAATCTCAATTCGCATAAGCAAAAGAATTAAAGAAATGGTAATTAATAAAACCCTAGAAATGAAGGGAACGGGATTTGAGATAAATAAAAAAGTAGATTATTTTGTGAAAGAGCGTGTAATTTGAGAAAGGTTGAGTCGTAGGAAGCAAAGGGTAACGAAAAGAATAAAATTTTACCGGAGATAGAGAATGGTGCGAAACAAGTAGCCATGAGAGAGAGAGAGAGAGAGAAGAAATGGTGTAGGTAGAAGAGAAATGTTTTATTTATCTCCAAATTAATTTGTTTTATTCATCTATGTAATGTAACTTTTCTCACTCAAAAATAATCTCATCATCACTATTTCTAATTTTCTATTAAGTAATTGATCTAACACTTCTCTTTTTTTAGATGATAAAATAAATTCTAACACTTCTTTTAACTTCTTATGATTTCCAAGATTTTGTAATCTTTATTAAATGTAGACATCTTATAGTAATTGTGAACATTTTTTATAACCAAAAACCATCTAATGCCCAAGTGATCTTCGATTATTCTGGGAATTAGTGAGAATCCAATATATTTTTCACACATCAAGTATCAAAGATTAAAAAGAAGCTACACATTTTGTTCTATAAATATACATCACAATTTGATTGGTGCTCATCACAATCACATGACATTTTCTCCAATTGCCTTTTTTAACTGCAGGCTGTTTTGACTTTGAACACATTTTATAGACTGAATTAATGCCAAAGCAGAAAAACAGCAATTTAATTTCCAAATTTACTCCCCCATTTCTAATTTTTAATGTTTAAAGTATTGCTCATAGTTTAAGAAATCATCAAATGAAGTAAGAAGTTGATATGATTTGATTATAATAAACTTAGTTAAATCCACATTCAAAACTACATTAAAAACTGAGAAATAGAGGTGAAAAGAGAATAATAAATAAATTTATAATCAAAAGTTGTAGCATAATGCAGTGTTATTAATATCACACTGTTATCAAACTAGTTAGCATACTGGTATAATAGTATAACAGTTCAATCGATGGTTCATTAATTAAATCGATATTAGCAAAATTAGATATACATATATAATATATTAACATTAATGTTGAAAAATTAATAAAAACCCAATATTTTATTTTCTGTAAAAAATATTTTTAAATAAAAGCCGACTGGTATGACTAATACGGTCAATTGAAAAATCGGCTGTATGAGCAGTTTTGGCCAGTTGATTACATGACTGGTATAATTATTGTACCGTATCGATATTAAGACTGTTCACCGGTTGAACTGGTCGGTACGAACCAGTTTTTACAAGTATAATGTGGGGTGAAGACATGGAATTGAAATATTCATCCGGGGAAGTGAGAGAGAGAGGGAGAGAGAATGGAGGCAGGAAGAGAGGAAACCCGGCCATAAAAAAAGTGATCCACAAGTTCCTTTCCTTTTAACATTTCAGAAATTATGATAGGCTTCAACTCTCAATATATACAAACACCCTTAACTCTTAAACCAAAAACCTTACTAATACTAACATAAAAACATGTATTTGACAAAGGAGTAAATAAAAAAGGTAAAAGGAACAAACTTATTGACTCTTGTTGAGGACACTGGCTCCCTTTGTATTTGAAGATTATCATACATGATAGGCCTATCTGAAACAACAAAATGTACATGATTGGAAATAGCAGCAACTTTATTTGTCTGTGAATCTCCCAAAAAGGAAAAAGGGTGGTGTATTGACAAGGTGCCCATCAGACAAAAGCTCTGCTTTTTTGTGTTCCTTGTTTGAAGATGGAAAAGCTAGAGAAAGGGAAAGAGATGCAGCACTACCATCATCCTCATGTGCCTTGGCTGACATATCTGGATGCTCTTCCTGGCTATTTTTCTTCTCTAATGTCCCAGCCGAGAAAGGCGCCATACCCTTAGGTGGTGGCGTTGGTGATTCTGTTTTACCGCTTAGAGCAAGATCTAGATTCGGAAACCCAAGTTGAAATCCATCCTGGTATTCATGAGGTCCTTTCAATGGCACGCTATTCAGATCCAACTGTGAGCCACTAACAGGGAAGAAGGTTCTTTCAATCGCTCCCAAGTCCTCGCAAATGATTTTCCCATCACAAGCTTCTTCACATAATTTGTCCTGGACTGAAGAACAAGAACCAAGATCATTATCTAGAGATGTGAAATTGTCATTAAATGAGTCTCTACCTCCAGAACTGCAGCTCCCATAAATCCCGCCTAAACCTGTCTGCCGCTTCTTGCTAGAACTTCCTCCATCTCTGGATTTGCCATTTACGTTGTTCGAAGGCACTTTCTGATAACTAATTGCAGAAGCTTGCATAATTGTGTCCAAAGTTGCCTCTAAGTCAATATAATGATCATTTACTTTCTGTTTCCACTTAGGCCGTCGCTGATATTCATTGCTCTCCATTTTCTCATGAATTTTATCCTTACTAATAATGCTTGCAGCATCTCCTTCCCGATCGCCAATAGTTGCCTCCAAGTCAATACAACGATCATCGTTCAGTTTGCCCTTAGGTGTTTGCTGATCTTCATCACAATCCGTTCTCACTGAAACTTTATCCTTGCTACTGTTACATGCAGCACCTCCTCCTTCATTGCCAATAGTTACTTCCAAGTCAATATAGTGACAACTTTCTTTCTGTTTCCTCTTGGGACTTGGCTGATCTTCCTCACTTTTAATTCTCTGCGAAATTTTATCTATACCAACATTGCTTACAGCACCTCTTTCTTCGTTGACAGAAATATCACAACCAGTGTCTGTTTCCACAATCCTACTACTTACACTAGTTCCCAATGCTTCAGGAGGATTAGACTCTATGAACTGTCCATGTCCCAGTACACTATCTTTCTGCATAAAGGGATAAGTCATGAACATCTTTTTAAAAAACCATGTTCTAATTAGTAATCTCCAAGGCAAATACAGTTCAAACTATATAGTTTATGAGCAACAAAAAGTTAGACGCATACAAGGGCGCATTCATCTCTGGGATTTCATACTAACACACTGGATTTCATTCACTTGGAGTCTTCCCATCAAAGAAATGGTTAAGTGGGTCTTATACCAGCATTACCTTATTATATTTTTTTGGTAAAGAAAAATTGTATTAAGCTGAGCACAAGGGGTGCCCACCCAATACAAAAACGATCAACTAGGCTGTGCAGAAATTACATAGTAGGACCATCAAAGGCAAAACAAAAATTGTACAAAGCAATTTCCACAGTCCATCTAGGGAGTCAATAGCATCTCTAACTTAAATAGTTTGGGGATTAGATAACAATATTGACTCAGCAAGTGCATATGAGCATATTCATATCAATGAAAACATAATATTTAGTCTATCAGTATCAGGTAACAAATAATGCATTTAAGGATAAGAACGTTACCAGGGGCAAACCAGTGGATTTCATTTCTTGAAATAACAATTTACAGCTTGTTGGAGCTGCTGATGTTGATTGGCTGTTGATTCTACTATGTTGCTTCTCTAAGTTTCCTTGTGAGACCAAATGTGACGGGTCATTGATATCAATATTCCTACGAACAGTAATCTGACCTTGGTCTAAAGATGTGGATGGGGGAAATTCACTGCATGTTTTATCATGAGTGGTTGATACTTCATCCATCGGCTTTGGTGAACAGTGCCGTTCAGAACAAGTCACAACAGCAGTTGAATCCTCCTCAGCTGGCACTGAATTCAAACTGGGAATACAAATCTTTTTTGCAGAATCTAAATGATTGGTCCTCCTCCCCCTAAATACACCCCATAAGAAAAACAACATATTCCAACCTGCCAAAAAGTAGGATTTTCAGCAATCTTTCATATGTAGTAATAAGTGAATTTGAACAGTTTATTTTTCTTACTAAAAAAGGTATACATAGATATGCATTATGAAATTCAGCCATGGAATGATATAAATGGGAACAAAAGGTTGGTCAAAACTTAGCACTACAGACAAACTAATGCCTACGGAATGCAATGTCAAATTAGCGCTTTTATCTAAGTACATTGATAAGGCCAATACTAAGCCACTTATTAAAAACGTGTATAAAAGGGGAAAGAGGAGAGTTTGGATAGAATAACCAACTTTCCCTTCCTACCCTTGGGTAGTTAGAATCAGTTAGGTAACTAACTGCTATAAATAGCAGAGTTAGTTAGGGAGAAGTTAGCTTTTGTTTTGAGAATTCAACTGATTTAGGAATCAGTGAAGAACACAAGGATCCAGGGATCCTTGAGGGGACAAATCTTGTAATCCTACTTCTATTCTTGCTTAAATTCAATAAAAGTACTAGAACCCTATCAGAATCGTGTTGATTCTGAGTTAGGGGCTTTTCCTTTCAATTTCTGTTCTTAATCTCTTCTACATAGATACCAGTGTCTATCATACATATTCAATATAAAACAGTTTCGTTCTTCGCAACCTTATTTGCAATTCATCTATGCTAGTCTCACTCAGAATTTCAATATTGTGTAAAACAACATACAAGATTAGAATCTTGAATCAAAATGAATAGGGATCATCAATCAAACATATATTCACCCAAGTAACTTGGTCCTTCTACAAAAAAATACAATCTAAAATACACTTCAGAACAGAAGCAAGCTGTCTTTCCCAAAGACATTTCAAAATTGTATATGAACTGAATTTCTGCTCTATATGAACATTAATCTAGGCATATACTTCAACAGAAGCTCCAAAACCATGGTCAAAATTGCTTACTATTTTGTATTGTTTGGAAAAGTGTGGAGTAATTCCTTACGCTGTGAATTTTCAGGAAGCTGGTTGGATGGGAATATGAGAAGTTCGACACCATCGAAAATTCCTTTAAGTGCTAAATCATTTCTAATCATGTGGTCCAGTAGACCCTTGTAGTGTCTTTCATAACTGTATGAAAACATCACCAAAAAAGTCAATAAATACAACAAAGAGATATGCTTGCACTTTGTGGCCTATTGTCGATAAAGGAATGATATTCATATACTTGCCTTTCAATATCTTTGGCAAAGAAGTAAAGAGCAATACTAAATTCTGTAACAGTGCCTTGATGAAATTGTGAAGGCCATGTGCTTAAACGAGAAACTTCAACAAGAGGAACTTTGGGCGGAAACCTGTTCACTACCTCAAGAACCTTGGGAGAAGCACAAGAGGATAAATGTGCCTGAATTCCATTACACGAGTCAGGAGACTTTACATTTCTATGCAATTCAAAGACACCCCTGCATGAAAACAACAAAGCTAATGTAAAGCCCGCCTGATTGCAAAACACAAGTAATAAAGCAAGAACTAAAGACAAACTAGTTTATCAAAATATGTTTCATACTGCCAGATGTATTCATATTCTGGAATGGCTGACATCCTTGAAAGAACACTTGAGATTGCCAAGGCATTATCAGACATGTCTCTCATTAAAGGCTTTACAGCAGCAAGACCAACAGAATTTAATCCTGGTTGGGGAAAAAAACCAGTTCGACACGAGTTAAGTTGCTTCAAATCATTGGCAGACAAACATTTGGAAGAAGCAGATGAGGAACTCTCAGGGATTTCCTGCTGTTCGTGGGTTTTATCAGAAGTTATACAATTCTTCAGCGTGCCGGAAACCAACACTTCATCTTGCGAACTGGCTTCACCATTCGGGTCTTTGTCGGATGTAGAAAGCTCACCAGTTTGACCAGATATGTTTTTCTTCGTGTATATTTCAGGCCGTCGAAGCAAAGCAGCCTGAATTGCTGCTTTCAACTTACTACCTTTATGCGTCTCTTCTTTTGTACTACATAAGGCAGTGTCAGATACTACAGCACCAGATTCATTTGTACTACTAGCTGTGCAATATTCTGGAGAATGGTCAAATTCCCTGCATTTTTTACAGAATGAGCTAATTGAAGCAGTAATAACAGCCGGTGTCACATGATCACGGGAACTATCTCTAGTTTTCTCATCCTGATTTGCTGTCTTTCGCGATCGAGGCAATACTTCCTGCACAGCTTCATCAACACTGGTTGACGTTGTCTCTGCAAAACTCAAAGAATAACTCAATAAGAAATAGCCTTTGCAGATAATATAATTACTAGCACAAAATCCACTATGCAAGATGCTCCTATTGAAAATAAAATGAGGGGAGAAACAAAGATGATAGCTTTATTAAACTGAAACTGAAATATCAATAACAACTTGACCCAAAACATAAACCGTAAAAAGAAAATACTATAACAGAAGCAATAATATGCTTCACCTGAACTAACTTGAGGGTTCAAACTTTTACGGTTTATATTACTTTCTGACTTTGACAATGTACTGAACTTTCCGTCTGAGTTAGCCTTCAACTCTCGACTGTTGTTAACTGATGAAGACTTAGTGGTTTCACCACGAGGAGTAAGCTTCTGATCACCCTTAGATGTGGAAAAAGAACTAGGCGTTGATGAACATGCCACAGGCCGATCAATCCTAAATGGAAGCTTCCTGTCAAATGGGCCTGATTCTTTTGAATGTCTTGATCCTTTCAACTCCTGAGAAGTTGCAGACTTAGTAGGCGAAATCGCTTTAACTTTTGATTCAGTTGAATTTGAACGACCCAAACTTGAGGATTTGAATAACATTGATTTGCTTGTCATCCGCATAGTCTTAGACGTATGCTCACCACCTCCTTTTAGTTTTAGGGGAACAACTTCATCAAGGAGTTTGACTCTTGGCTTGGAATTTGAGTTGTTGAATGAACTAGACTTTAACAATGTACCTATTCATAAGAATAAAAAAAGGTGCTTGAAAGAAATGAAACGCTATGAGACATGATATAAAATTGTAAAGGAACCCATCTGAGGTGAAGCACAATAGATAAAATATTAATCCATACTCTTTGAAGGTTGACCCTGAAGACCAATGGAAACAGAACGAGCAATTTCTTCGTCATCACCACCAGAGTGGTTACGAATGGGCATCTGGTGACAAGGCTTTACTTTTCCTTTATCTAAGCTTTTAAATGAAGATTCTCGCGACAGATGATCTAATTTCTTGGGGCTCAACATCTTTGGTGACCCTGTGCTTGATTCAAGAGCTTGCCTTTTTGCCGCCAGAGCTACTTCTATGTTTCCAGAAATTCTTTTCCCAGCAACTTCTGAAGTTGAACTAACATTAGGGGGCTTTTTTTCTTCAACATCTGAACCACAAAATTTAAATCGACATATATGTCCTAGTATACAAGCATAACCATAGATACAGATATGTGCTTGAATGCTTATGCTAACCTCAATGTCAAGAACATGAAAATTCAGTTCCAGAACGAGAAAAAATATGTAGACACAGAATAAAAGGGAGTAGAATTTCAGCCAGAGCACTTTTTTTTAAGAAATATAATATACAAAGCTTCACTCTTACCCAGCCTTAGATTTTCAGTCTCTTTGGCGAATTGGCATTCTTCACATAACCAGTCCCCTTTAGGGACCTTCTGCAACATTACCCGCATGCAGTAGCTGATTCAAAGAAATAAGGGTAAAAATCATTTTAATGAAAAATAATTTGTAACATGATAAAAGCTGATAAGAAATAAGGAGAGAGGTTTTTTATGCATACGTGTGCTCTGCACCATCACTGCACATACTACATGTGGCAAGTAGATCCTCACGACCAGCATCTCCACAGATGTCACACAATTGTACCTATTTTCCAGTCAATGAAAGTTGGAGTTGAGTATCTCCTCGGACATGGTTACAGTGCACTCCAACCATTTTCATATCTATCAAATTTAGTTTCATAAAAAAATAAACTGAAATAAAGAAAAGCCAAGATACTAACATCAACATCAGGTTCCATAAGATCTGATTTATCACTCTCATGTTCAGATTGAGGCTCCTGCATGCCCGGTGATTTGACCAACTCTTCAGTCTTCTTATGCCGTCTATTGTGGACTGAACCATTATGATCTTCATCTTTAACATCATTATCATTATCTGCTTCTGACTTCGGGAATACTTTTGGTGAAACCTTGGCAGTACAGTCAACAAGGCTATCCTTATTGGCAATAGATTTCTCACCACAATCAACAATAGTTTCTCTCTCTTTGGTCAATGATGAATTAGACTTCTCGATAGAGCACTCTGACATTTCTGGGATATGAGAACATGAATCCCTATCCCAATGCATTAAGCTGGGATCACCTGAGAGAGATTTATCACTTCGAGATTGTACATACAGACTTTGGTTACTACCTATACCTTTATTCCTTGTATGGATATTGTTCACTGAATAAGTATCACTGGCTCTACTAATACAAGAAGCGCTCTCATCATGACCTTCTAAAGATTTGGAATCCTTATACTTATTTGACAAAGTCTGTCCACTCTCAGCATTTTCAGACACAAAATCATGACTTGAAGTTACACTGATAATGTTACTGGTTCCACTGATAACATGCTGCGAGCTTTCACACGCTCTGCTCCTAAGAGAAGATACATTGCCCACATCCATTGAACACTGGTTATTATTAGCCTCCGCTAAGCGACAGTTTTCATCAGAAAATTCTTCAGCTTTTGGTCTCTTAAGAGCATGGTTAAGATGCATGCAAGATGAACAAGGAGCTGAGCACACATTACAAGTCCCCGATTCGAGTCTCATATCAGCGTTCTGAAGCACAGAATGTTCGACAAACTTCTATCCAGATTCAGGAGATACCTAATCAAAACGAAGCAGATGTTAAAAGAAAGATGAAACCTTCAACATTGACTCCCACTAGCCAGAATTCAAGTCTCGCTAATTATTTTAACAAGGTTAGATCCCTCCAATGTCAAAAGTCTTACTACATTACTGCATAGGACTAAAATGATCTATCAAAAGCACAAGCTGCATCAGGCTTTATCTTATCTTATTATATGTGTGAAACATATTTTTGAAGTTCAGTGCCTAGTATTCATCTTTTTCTATACTGGTGGATTTGCTTGGATATGTTCTAATAATAGGTGTCAGGGTAATCCTGAGACCAATGTGCGCACATTACACAATCATATTTATACATGCCTATATTTACGTTTAAAGATGGCAACATCTCTAATCGTCCACTCTCGTGATTTTTTCATCATCATTGCTAAAACACAAGAATTATCGCAACTTGCCAGGGAAAATGTTTATCATCTTCCAAGTCATTCAGTTCATCAGATGATAATGTGATTCACATGTGGCTGCTAATTCACATCTTCAACACAATTACCAAACAAAACGGATCGCAACAAACTAAGAAAGGGCACAGATTGTAAATTACCCTTTCATCGTTCAACATGCTCTCCTTAAGATCATGATGACTCTAACTCGAGGTCCTAGCATCCGAAAACTCCTTCTCAGCACTGCAATACATTTGAACTACATTAAACAGATACCGCCACAACTTTTACTACACAAATTCTAATCAATGAAATATTTGTCTCAGAACCCATAATCTAATAGTAATTGCAATTTAGCAAATACAAATTAATTTGAGCAAACAGACCATGAAAATGAAATCCCTTCCACATACAAAATGAAACCCTAAACCATCAACCCATTTAATTAGCTCACCCTATCAGAAGCAGCAAGTACACAACTTTTCCGATGTATTCATCTCAAAACCCAGAATCTAAAAGCTATTGCAAACCATAAAAAGAAAAATCTTCAAAATTCAGAAAACCCCTTCTACTGGTGAAACAAAACCCTAATCCAAAAACATACTCAATAAGCTCATCCTCTCAGACCCAGCAAGTACCCATGTTTTCTAATGTATTTTATCAGAGTTCTATTTTATGATAATGAAAAACCCAGAAATGCAATGGCGATGGATTCAAAGTGAAAGGTTGAGAAGAAACACAAGAGTTGAATGAGTTTATATATAAACACAGATCTCATACAATATATAAATACTAAATAAACAAATTATTACATCTATTATTATTATAGTACTAATATATATGTGTTTTGTTGTGTTTTGTTTTTCTCTGCTCACTTTGCTTTAAACGCCATTCTTTCTCTCTCTTCTTTCTTATTTTCTCTCTCTATATTTTCTTTGCTTTTGGTCAAAAAAAATTCTCTCCCGCTCTCTAAATTTTCTAAATCTAATTATTATTAGAGTGTAATATTGATGCACGATAAAGAATTATGTATAATGAGTATAAAAAACTCTTACGGTGTCGATGTTACATCTTTTTCCCTTATTATTAATTAATTAAGTCAGAAGACCTTTTCATTTTTTCTTCATTATTTAGTTTTGGTAAGGCTCCCACTAATACAAAATATAATTGGATAACTTTGATCCTTAATAACAAATTAATATTTACAATTAACAAAAAGTTATATATCATCCTATAAAAGTAATCATCCATTAATAGGTAAAGAGTATTATTTTATAATATATATAATTTTTATAGGATTTGTAGAAATATATATATATATATATATTAGTGGTCTGATATATTCTATACATTTGATATAGAGATTAATTTGAGTTATTATTAATTTTTTTAGACTAAGTACATTGTTTTTTAAGAGATTAATTAATGATGCACTAAAATATTAACTCTACCAAAGTACTGATCATCACACTATGAAAAAACATAATTTAGTAAAAAATAAGAAAAAAAACTAACATGTTAAATATTTAAGAAGGAATAAACCATTTCGGTTTATTCTCTTTCCTAACAAATATTCCTCACAAGAATTAATCATTAACCTTTTGATTATTATCTAACATAATTTTATACCACTAGACCAATAGTTTATTGATTATCATTCATATATGTTAAATATTAGTAATAATCTTGATGAATTTACCTTTGAGAGAAAGAATTATTAGTAATTATTTGCAGGGAGATAATCCTTGAAAATTAACTACTATAAACTAGCATCATTTACTATAAGTAAGTAAAATTTAAAAACATGAAATTATCAATTCTGCTTGAATGGTGAGAAAAAAGGGGATATTTTTCTTCTTCATATAAATAAAAAATGTCCGCGTATTTTTTTCAATTTAAGCATTTATTCTTTGCGTTTTATTGATTATTTTGAATATTTTATATATTATAAAAGATATTGGGCTGCGGAAATAAAAAAGGCATTGGGCCCATTGACTTAACGGTGAAAGCGTGTGATACAAAACTAGATAGATGAAAAACTCAAACTGGTGACATGTCCGGTTTACAGTTGATCCGATTGGATCGGTCAGTTTGAGTTGAGTTTTTATAACACTAATTGTGAATTAACAGTGAATGCGTGTGAAAACTATGCGTGAGGATGACGTGGGTCAACAGCAACTCCTCCATGCCTCCAGCCAAACAAATCAGATTTACTCACAATTTATCTAAAACCACTTTATATTTTCAAAATAGTTTTTGTTATTAACTTCCCTTTTGATATTATTAATTTAAAATTTTATAGACTCAATTTATAAAGTGTAAAAACATCTACTAAATTATTTATTAAAAAAACATGCCCCCTTTAAATGTGTAACCGAGTTGCTCGTGGTAAAATAAAAGAGGAAACATATATTTTGTCACACATTGTGCATCACTTTATATATATCATGACATATGATTGATTCCAATAAATAAACAGTTGTATGGCTAGTATCTTAGATTTTTGCCTATATTTTTTTATAATCAAAATGGAAGTGTTATAAAATACTCAATCCAAATACAAAAAGGATGAGATGATAGACATAAAATACAAGCAGAATAATTCATATATCAATATCTCTAAGATGGTAAACAAAATTTGACTATGGTATTTTGTATGCTTGGTTAAGGTGGATCTATGCTTTGTTAAATGAAAGTTGCAAACTTTATGTAAATGACAATTGAATGATACATGGATTACGAAGGAGAAGAGAGAAGCATTGCTTACTTTTTTTTTTTTGGTTTCCCACAATTATTATCGTATTGGAGGCAAATTAACTCTCTTAACAGATATTTTTTTCATCCACAAGACTCAAACTCGGGTTCTTGCTTAAGAAGAATCAAATATGTACCATTAAACCAACGTCGGCATTGCTTACTTTAGATAAAGAGAAAGTTGTGAAAGGGTTTATCTCATCAAGTTATATGCATTGTAGTTTGTTATTGCACAATGAAAGTTGCATAATGAAAGTCCAGTCTCCAAGAACGATATTTGATTGTTCTACCAATTGTAAATTTATAATTCTATTTTATTTTATTTGCAAGTGTTGAAGAATATTTTGACAAAAAAACAAACAAACAAATTGCTCAATATTTCAAGTGGCGGAAGCTTTGCCATAATTTTTAATTTTTATATTAGTTGTAATTATTTTTACGCATCTTAAAATTTCATGGATTTTATCACATTATAGTAACTACAAAGCGAAACAAATGAATAAAAGAATAGTGTTGAACTTTTGATTAATATATCTAATGTGACTTGTGTGGAGAAAATATAGCATAGATTCAAACCCAAATTATAAAATATTTCAAGTTGTGATTATATTAATTGTGATAACATTACTTTCAAAATGAAAAATAAGATATCACATTATCATATATATATATATATAACTCCCTTGGAATGAGTGATGTCAAATGTAAAAGGAGGAAGTAATGATATTTTATGTGAATTTCTATAGTTTAAACAAAATAATATTATTTTAATTAAACTGTATCAACTATATATACAAACTTGAGTTGAGCTCCTCAATACCAGAAAAAGAAAGTTTTTTTAACTTTACATTTTTATTAAAAGTAACTTAAAATTATATTTGTTAAAAAACAATTTTCATAATCTCTTCAGTAGTGGATTCTTGAGTATTAGAGGATAGCATCTAAATTCCATAAACTTAAACATAAAGTAAGAAATGGAAGAAATAATTATATAATTAAATAAAAAACTTATGAAATAACTAATAAATATATAATTAAAGAGTTGAAAATCTATACATTTGTAAATTTTTTACACTTTTACTATATTATCCACAATTAATTTATATTACTTTTATTTGAAATTCAATTATGATTACAAAATTAATGATGAATATTTGACTAACAATATAAAAAATACACACTATCAGTATATATATTAACTTAACCGTCATTCCACATCAAGTTACCACAATATTCCCAGACATAAAAGATGTGGGTGATGATTCCAAAGCCTATGGATATGTTTTTATATAGAAAAAAATTAGGAACACACATGTAACACGTCACATTTACAAATAACTATATTTTATGGTTTTTGATGATATCATTTAAAATTAATTTTAATTAAAATTAAAATATTAATATGCTATAAATATCTTATTGATTGTTGTTTCGGTATGGTTTCATCATCACATAAGTCTTTATGTTTTTATATATGGAGTTTAGGTATTGGAGATTGAGAAGTGCAAGTGGACCACTTACTTTCTCTGAAACTCTATCATACACAAGATATGGCTGCTACTGCTACTACTACATCTGCTTTTACCACCAATCCCTTCTTCCCCTCTACCACTACTTCTAACTTCAGACAAAGACCTTCTTCACTCTCTTTTTATACTCATTCTCACACCACCACTTTCCCACGTTTATCAATAAGAGCAACAACAACAACAACATCAACAATGGTGAATGATGATGAGGGTGTTCTACAAAAGGGTATTGCTGAATTCTACGATGAATCTTCTCCTATTTGGGAAGATATATGGGGTGACCATATGCATCATGGTTTTTATGATCCCAATAGTACTAATGTTTCTCTTTCTGACCATCGTGCTGCTCAGATCCGTATGATTGAAAATGCTCTCACTTTTGCTTCTCTCAATTCTTCTACATCAGGTATATATCCTCATATTATAATATCACTCAATGTTAGATTGCACTATGTATGTATGACGTACCCCTTTGAGATTTCGATGTGTTTTGGACCAAAAAGATTGTATTTTTAACATTATTCAACTCTACTTTGGATGTTCTCTCTTAAATGTAATTGGATTCTGTGACACGTTACATGTGTTGGGTAGATAGGTTAGAATGGAATAAAATAGTCTTCTATGTGTTTTTCCCCTTTGTAAAGTAATGATGATTTGTTTTGTAATCCTCCCAAAGTATAGATTTTGCTATAAATCCCTGCAACTTAGTTTATTTTGATTCTCGTCCTTGTTGAAATAAGTTGTACACTAAAACTTAAATAAGCCCTGAAATTTTGTACAACATGTTATGTCCTTGTAAGTTATAACTAATCTTTCTCTTAATGCCCAGATGAGGTTTCAACCAACAAATGGCCGAAGAGTATAGTTGATGTTGGGTGTGGCATAGGGGGCAGTTCAAGATACCTAGCCAAGAAATTTGGGGCAACAAGCACAGGTATCACTCTCAGTCCTGTTCAAGCTGCAAGAGCTAATTCTCTTGCTGCTGCTCAACAATTAGCTGACAAGGTATATATCTTTCTTTTTTTGCCGATGTTTCTCGCGTTTTATGCTTCAAATTGTCTAAAAAGATTAATGAAATCGCGGTTCATGTTTGTATCATAACAGGTTTCCTTTCAAGTCGCAGACGCTTTAAAGCAACCATTCCCTGATGGCCAGTTTGATCTTGTGTGGTCTATGGAGAGTGGAGAACATATGCCTGACAAAACAAAGGTAAACTGAGACAAAAACCTTACCCAATCTGGGTTCATGTCATGTGTTTACAATACATGGAATTAATAACCTACACTACAATGCAAAACACAATAGCACAGAGGACCAACATATCCTTAAATACACTAAGCATTCCCCCTTAAGTTTTATGCCCAATGTCACAAAGGTAGCTAATCCTACTCCCATTATGAGCCTCGGTATGCATGTTAGCTATCTATCGCCCAGTTTTGATAGAGGTCCTTGCTGAATCTAATCCGGAATTCATCAAAACTTAGTTGTGCAAACGGTTCTAGTTACACCTGAAGTCTTAACATGTTTCATTCTCTAGCACCTTAATTTGTGATTGTATTCATTTCTCAACTTCAATTCTAACATAAGAATGACAGAAATAATAAATATTGACCATGCACTATTCACAGTTTGTTGGTGAGTTAGCTAGAGTGGCTGCACCAGGTGGCACTATAATAATAGTAACATGGTGCCACAGGGATCTTGGCCCTGCTGAAGAATCTTTAAAACCATGGGAGCAAAATCTGTTAAAGAAGATATGTGATGCATTTTATCTTCCAGCCTGGTGCTCAACTGCTGATTATGTTAGATTACTTGAGTCTCTATCACTCCAGGTAACTGATTTATCGAATACTCAATTATTAAGTTAAGTGGAATGAATATCTATTGAGGTCTTCTTATCATTTCAAAAATACCTGTTTTCTGCCATGCCAGGACATCAAGTCAGAAGATTGGTCCTCCTATGTTGCTCCATTTTGGCCAGCAGTGATACGCTCGGCGTTGACATGGAAGGGTCTCGTATCGCTATTGCGCAGCGGTAAGCTCAGCATTGCTATTAACACTTAGAAAATGCCATCTCCCTTAAGTCTTGGTGTTAATCATAGTTATTCCTTAGTAAGTAACCTATATTGCTATCAACATAGTTGGTCTCTATATTGCAGCACCTTTAGTAACCATAAAATTATCTTATTAGGATATAAATGATTCAATAAAATAGCTTGATTAGGATTAATAACATAAGCTATACTCCATTAAGGAAGAAAAATGGAAGGACATTGGTAGAGAATTTTCATTTATACTCTCTTACAAGTTAACAACACTAAGGTCTTGCAAAATCTGGAAACTTTGAAGTAAACAAGGGTGAAGAAGAAACACTTATGTACCAATTGTTTCTTCAAATAATATAATTATGTTATAATGTTAGGCTGAATTTGGTGATTTGGTTTTGGACAGGACTGAAAACCATAAAAGGAGCTTTGGCTATGCCACTGATGATAGAAGGATACCAGAAGGGTCTAATTAAGTTTTCCATCATTACATGTAGAAAAGCTTGAATATCTGGAGGCATAATGATTTCTGATACAATGAAATACGTTTTCCATCTCATTTAATTGCAATAGACTCATTGTTTTGAAATAAGACAAAGAATAAATGGAAAAGGGGTTGAGAATGAAATGCTAATACAAGCCCCTTATTTTCAATATTTGCATTGAACCAATAAAGATAGGCATGCTTTGAGCATGTGTGTTTGATAAAACAGGATAAATTAGATTGTGATTATATTTATCTATGATTATAATCTGAAGAAAAAAAACTCATTCTGAATGAAGTTTTGTAAAAATGCTTCTTTTTCTAAGATAAAATGTTCCTTTATTATAACATAAGCTAATTATCCAATAAGAATTACGGATTTAAGTTTTTCCTCATTGTTTTTTGGGGTCTTTTCACATGCTCTCTGTATTCATATTAAAACAAGGAATTCTTATGAGTGCTTTAATGCAAATGAACCCCAAATAATTAGCAGTTAATAGTTGAACACGTGAATCTCCACGCCAAAACAACCTTTGGAGTTACAGATGTGAAAACGCAAATAAATTTATTTTCTTTCAAAATTGCCACCCTTTACGAATGAATCATAAAATATTATACAGTTGTAATTTAAAGTGATTATCATAATAGTCAATCAGTTTCTTGTGATAATAAAATTATCAATATATAAAATAAATAACTTTTGAACATGAAATGGAAAGCGTTAACAACATGAACACGAACATATTCTATTGACAACATATTGGAAACCGTGTTTTGAACATGAACACTTGATCACATCTATTCATCATTCAAAAGTGTTACAGAATTATTGAGCTCAGCTTGCTATAGTTTAGCGCTTGATAATTGATACAATATAATACAAGTTTATCTGTTGTTTGAACATATCGATTCACAGCATTATGTTAAACCATGCTATTGATCTTGGTAAGACACAACACTATGGTCCATAATTTCTTAACAACCTGGAAGGATACTCTTTGTTTAAAAAAAATATTATGCATGTTCTAGGATGCAAAAGCGAGACCAATCTAACAAGGTTGTTGAGACAAATTGACCACAAAATTAACATTTGATAATGGTAAATATGATTGTTTAAATATAATTTAGGATGATGAATCTTCAGAATGGAGATATAAAAAGAACTTTCCATTGACTTGATTCTATAGATGACACTCACCTCCGTGCAAGTCTGTGTCCTGCACCCAATAACAATGCCCTCCCTATTGCACCACTGTGAACACCCAAAATGAGAGCAGCAGTGCCACCTACTGCAACCCACTTCCAATCTAAACCAGGACCATTTTGTCTGTTATTATCGATGTCTTGCATTTTCTCTTCCTCCGAAGACAAATTCTCCGAGGAATGCAAGTTTCTGTCAAAAGAAATCTTGGTTGTTTTACTTGCCATCAATGCACATCTTGACAAAGAACCATCACTTTTCCTAGCATTCTGGTAAGCTCTCATTCCAGAGTGCAACTTCTTCACAGCTCCCCACATTCCATGGCGGACTCCTAATTTTGCAACATCTTTGGGAATCCCCATATCTTCATAATGTAAAAGAGTAACCTCACATGCAGATAACTGACCATCTCCTTTACGAGATTCCACTGCCATAAATTTTCCATAAACTAGCAGTTAAAACAACATCTCTGGATAGTTACTGGTAACAAGCAAATACTTATTTGTTTTCTAACTACTCTTACCAGGTCTGATTACCCAACTAGAAAAATACTGCTCCACACGTCTGGGCTTGTCACGTTTTGGCAAACTTGGATAGGGCACTCCCTACAACATTGAAGGTTAAATAGAAATAAACCTGGGCTTACGCAGAATAATAATCATGTATTTACGACCCATTTTTAAGAAAAAAATACCTATTAAAAGCACAGAAAAAGCCAATATATATATCATACAAATCGAGATTAGTTGGAAAAGTATGAGAAATGGATTATATTGAAAACAACAAAACACCTGAACAAATTCTTTAATAAACTAGAAAATACTCTGAGAGCAATGGAGTATAATAAATGATTAAAAGTTTTAAGAACCTGTTTTTTAGATTGTAAAGAATTAAGAAACTGTTAAGAAAAGGCAATGGAATGGTGGCATTAGACTAGTTTCTGTCCCATCATGCACTGCTGAAGTCCCAGGCCAATCCCTTGAACTTATAATGTTGAAGCTTTATTGAAATATTAATTCGTAAAAAACTGAAGGATTCCATTAAATACTAAAAACATACAGAAAAGGCCAGAAATGTCGCAAGAGACACTAAAATTAAAACAATAAGTTTTACCAAGAGTGGTATATTCAAATCGTCCAACAAAGTATATCCTGTAAATGAGTTCAAACTACACTATATATGATCAATACAATCAGTGACTTGGCTAAAACTGCTAGGCATGAATTTCTCATAACCAATTTGCATTCAACTAAGATTTTGTCATGTTTCTGTATGTTTGTGTTTGCACCTTCTATTTTTTTGTGTGGGGGTTGGGTTAATGTCATAGTCCATGCCTCCCTATCCTATACTCCTATTATTTCTAATGAAAAAACGAAACTTCGACAGTTAGTGTCTTCAAATCAATTAGAATCTTTCTAGCTTTAGTGAGAGAAACAGAAACAAGCCACAATAAAATCACAACCGTACCTTCGACACACAGTAATAGGAATTTCCAGCCTGCCATATTCTTCGTGCAATAATATATTCTCGATCACTACAAAAAAAGGGGAACTACATGCAGAAAGATTTAAAGAGGCATTAGTGAGCCAAATACCAATGGGAAGTTGACATTAAACAGACTCTAAGATCTGTAGTCAAATACCTTTTTAATCCAGTGAGTAATCATTGTTCCATTATGAGGGCATTCCTCCAAAACTTTGCAATATGCAAGCATGGCATCCCATTTAGGACGAAAGTCATCATCCCAGAAGAAATCCCTCACCAACTCTGGAGTTGCATCTTCAAAGACGGTTCTACTACGGTATATTGTAGGACCATTCTGTTGACAAATCCAACATCAGATGCTGGTATACTTTTACTGTGGAACTACAAAAACATATAATCATCACCATTATCATTATGGTGATGATAATCATCAACATGTATGATGATGATGATAATAGAATATTGTAGGTATTTGGAATGCACAATGGATGTAACCCAATGACTACTAAAGTTCAATTTCAGCTAGGAGGAAAAATGTGCTGCTGAAAAAAAGGATATCCAAAATCATCATTTAAATAGGACATGTATGACTTTTCATCAGATTATAGAGAAGAATCTGCATTGAGATGAAAAATGAAGCTCAGAATCTACCTACCTCCGGATCATGACGCCAAGCTCGGTATTGCATGTTTGCTGCTGACCTCTCCATAAAACATTGCCAATCAATCACTCCATCCTTCCCTTCAAGAAGATGAAGAAGATGTTCTAAATCAGTCTGTGTAACAATATCCTGCCCTCTCTCCTCCTCGGCCCTATCACCAGACCTAATGCACATCGAATAACCATGTTGTAAAATGAATCAAACACTCCATTCTTTTTCTTCTAATACGATGAGCTACACCATTATCAATGCTATATCCAATATCTTAAATCTTTTATAAAAATAAAAGTAAAAAAACACGGTGGTCCAGTCTCCAGTTTCTAAATAGAGCATGAAATTTACAGAAATCCACTAAGAGTGTGTTTGGGTAAACAACTTAATTAAGCATGTGTTTGCATCACATTCAGAAAAAGCTGTTGTGTGCCATAATTTTTCTAAACACGCAGCAGCTGAAACAAACACACCCTAACTGCTTATTCAAATGAAAAATGAATTTCAACAGAAA
This sequence comes from Lupinus angustifolius, assembly GCF_001865875.1. Taxonomy (NCBI): domain Eukaryota; kingdom Viridiplantae; phylum Streptophyta; class Magnoliopsida; order Fabales; family Fabaceae; genus Lupinus; species Lupinus angustifolius. The sequence continues at coordinate 282,304 of NC_032014.1, read as the reverse complement.
ACTGAATAATTCGGAATTGAGAAGGTTACCGATTAGTTGTGTTGGCAAATTGGGAGTCAGCATTGTGAGATTGCGTAAGCGATTGGGGTTGAGGCTTATCTTTGCGTTTGGCATTGAAATTGGACCAAAAGGTGCGACAAATGGAGAAAGCGGAAAGAGCAGTGAATGCGAACCAGAGTCGACGAGCACCGAAACCAGGAGGAGCGGTCCAGATAAACCGGAATTTGCTCCTCAATCCGAGAAAAACCAATCCGGTCCACTTTGGCCGCCACGACCACCCTATCACCAACCCAATCATAACCGCAACCCATATCGGAACAGCGCATAGTAAAATATCTAGGAATGTTTCCGTTACGGAGGGTTTCTTCAGAAACTCAACCATGTCAACGTAAAATGCCTCCTCCATTATATATTTTATTTAATTTCTTACAAAATCAAACATCAAATTATAATATGGAGAAGGACACAGAGAGAATCAAATCAATGACAAAGGGATAAACGTTTCTTCCTTTGTTTAGAGAGGAAGAGTCCACGTGGCACATTCATAGCTGTGGGCCTCATGGGTACGTAATAAAAACCTACGGCCCAAGGTAAGTGTCCGTTTGTCAAAGTTGTCAATAAATCTTTTTATTTCTCTCCTAACCTCAACTTACAAACCAACAACAACAAAGAGTTAGTCTAATAATAAGAGATTAAGAATTCGAAATGAATTATTTATGACCTAAATTTTTTACTGGATATACAAGTTGTGACAAAATGCACTAAAAAACTAAAATATAATTACATTTATGACCTTTCATTTTTATTGAAGTTACAATTTTGACGTTGAAAATACACTGCAAATTACGACTTGTATCTTCGTTAATGAAGAGAAGTCTTACTCCAACGAAAGAGTGCATATCTATTGTCCCACAATAAATGTCACTCCATGTATATGACATTGTGAAAAGAAGTTAAATATATATTTTTCAACCAATGACACCTATAGTAACATTATTCATTTTAGTACAGGAGATGTGGGATGCACATTTGCTGTAGCTCTGTGTCCGCCATGAGATATAATTAACTAAAAAAATATTTAATAATTACAACTTTAACTTAGATTTAACGGTATTGATCCAAAATGTGAGACAACGTGGTGAAGTTGAACCTACGAAAGATAATCGAATTAGTGAAGAGTTGATCCACTTATTTGAAGAAAGAGTGGTTTCAATATTGGTTTTTTATTGAGCATTGGTTTAGTTGCAACATTCATCAGATTCAAAATGGATCCCCTTTCAGCTCTGAGAGACTTCACTACAAGAGGTGAGTTAGACAAAATCGTTCGCGTGAACGGTGAATTCCGTTTCGGCGACGAGTTCTCTTTCCCTTGCTCCGTCGAAACGGCGTACCGTTCCACCAAAGGTAACCGTTACACTCTTGAAACCCTAGTTTACTACATCAACAACCACCACCTGAAGCACACCGAGTACTTCCAGAACACCTTCTCCCTCGGCATCCCCTCCGTCACCCTCCCTGACCGGAAACCCATCCTCCTCTACCTCCAGGGCCACCTCGCCTCCACCGATTCCATCGAGTACACCGTTCCCAACCCTAACCCTATTCATCGTCACGCTAGCCCTAATCCCTTCGACTCCAACTCGATTGAAACCGTTCCGGTCCCGGTTGCGCCGAAATTGGACTTTATTTCCATGATTAGGGAGATTGAGAAGCCGTTGAAGGACAGGGAAGCGTTGCTGGAGTGTAAGAATAGGGATTTCTATGGAGTTCTGGTGGCAGCCACGAAGCGTGAGGATGAGAGGCAGAGGATGGAATCGGGGCAGAGGAAGGACGGTTTAGTTGCTAAGAATCGATTGATGGGTGCGGACGAGAGGGGGTTAGGGTTTGGGGACGAGTTAGGGTACGATTCAACGCCAAAGCCGAAGATGCATTTGAAGGGGAGCAAGGTTGGGGAAGGGGTGCCGATAATACTGGTGCCGAGTGCGTTTCAGACACTGATTACGATTTATAATGTGAAGGAGTTTTTGGAGGATGGGATCTATATTCCTACTGATGTTAAGGTGAAACAGATGAACGGGGCCAGGCCAGATTGTGTCACGGTGCAGAAGAAGCTTAGTCGGGACAGGGTTGTGACTGCTTATGAGGTTAGGGATAAGCCCTCTTCGCTTAAACCCGAGGATTGGGATCGAGTTGTTGCCGTTTTTGTGTTGGGAAAGGAGTGGCAGTTTAAGGAGTGGCCTTTTAAGGACCATGTTGAGATTTTTAATAAGAGTGAGTTACATTTTTTTATTGTTTTTTGTTCATGATTATTTGCATTTCATTCTGGTTTAGCGGGAATCAGGAAACAACCACAATTAAACACAGTATAACTGCACCCACAATTTAAAACCTTGCTATGCTGTATTACTACTGTTGAAAGAGAATGATCTAGAGAAGTTGTGTGTTAGGATACACACTTGATCTGGTATTTATGGATGGATTTGCGAACTAGTCTCTAACCTAAGAATGGTGATATTTGGTACGAACTCCTCTTTCATATTTTCACACAAATAGTTTTATGATAACAGTGTCTGCTCATTTGGAATTGTTATCCACTGTGATTACTGTGAATAAAACATCTTATCGGCCTATTTGAATTTCATAGGCTCTTCATACTTTTCTATTCATACTAAATAGCAAAGCTCCTAACCTAATAATCAGTAATTGATTATTTTCATCTAACCAACATAAATGCAGTTGATTTGACACTATCTCCAATCATGAATGCTAATATTCCAACATTTACTTTGCTGATTTAGACACCCCTTCGAATTATTGCAGTTACTGGATTTTTTATGCGTTTTGAAGATGATAGTTTGGAGTCAGCAAAGAATGTGAAGCAGTGGAATGTAAAGATTATCTCGGTGGGTATCTCGTTTGTTATATACCTTACCTTTGTTTTCTTAGTGCTTGTTCAAAGTATTGTATTGTTGTCTTCCTTTATTTTCTCAGTTTTTAGCTTGCAGTCTAAGCACACATATTAACTTGTTGGCAGATTAGTAAGAATAAACGTCATCAAGACAGGGCTGCGGCGTTGGAGGTGTGGGACAGATTAGAAGAGTTTGTACGGTCACGATCACATTCTTGATTTGTATGTAATTTTGATTCTAAGATCATTGTACTGAATATTCCATATTTTGGTTGTCTTCAATGCGAGGTGAGGAAAATCTCAGTGATGTTTGCTATTCATAAGATTATAATTGCAAACCACAAATCAATCTTTATTATAATATAGAGACAATAGAGTAAATATCTCAGAATACTAATGCAAGTAACCCACTAGAGATTACAAGAATGAATAGATGGAACCCTTAAGCAACTTGGTAACATATGAAAAGAACATGGACATTGACAATAATGACAACATAACAAAGCAAAAACTAGCATTGTAAAAGGGAGGCCTTTTGATCAAAGAATCAATATGTGCTGAAAGTTGATGTGTAGGCTGCTGCCAAAATAAGAAACATAGGAATTGATAACTTGATGGAGTTCCCACCGGATGAGCCATCCTCTGTTGTGGGTACAGTTTTGGATCCAGTTCCTGCAATTTAATGACAACTTGAATGGTTAACACAGACAAAAGAGAACTTGGGTAAATCTCAAACCATGAAGTATCAACTAAGATACTTCCTCAATGTGTTAGCGGTTTTTGCACCTGATGATGGAACTGAATTTGGAGAGTCTGCTTCTGCAGGGGAGCCACCTACTGTTCCTGCTGGTGTATTTGCTGGTGAAGCAGCTGTTTTGACACACAATGTTAGTTAGCAGAAAGATTTTGATTTGCACATGGTTCATTGATTTTAGAGATTGTTATATATAGTTTCCTTTCCTGTTTAGTCTTGGTCTATATATATCAGAAGAATAGCTGGTTTGCTTAACGAGAAATTTTGTTGTCTTACCATTACACTGACTGGTGGGTGGGGTCTGCACCTTGCAAGCAGCAGGCAATGTAAGAGCTTGAGTTTGGTTGATGTTGATTCCCAACGACGATCCTCCCCCGTTAAGAACCTGACACAGGCATTGGGGTGATGAACGTACTACATTAGCAAGCTGTGAGCAGCATCCTGAAGACGGGGTTGAGGAATTCCCGGTGATATAGTTGAGGCACGGGGACAAGCTGACTAAAGTATTCACACAACTAGATTGTGCTGCAGCTCCTGCACACAGCATGGCCACTATGACCAGAACTAAACACATCTCCATTCTTCTGTGTGCCATTGGAATTGCTTAATGCTGATATGTTGGAATCCTTTTTTAGTGGTAATGGTGAATGGTATGTTGAGTCCTTTGTACTATGAAGACACTGGTTTTTGTAGAGAAAGGAAGGGGAAGAAACTGACAAAGGAAAGGTATTGTTGGGTAAACAACAACTCTTACTTTGATTTATATTTAAAGGTGTTCAGACCCGGAATCTGGGACTTATTATATAATATACTTAAGTTTGGTTATGCAGGTGACCTACTTTTTGCATATATATGCTTAAGTGGAAATTATATACAGTTTGGTTATGCGGATAACCAACTTTATCAATGTGAGGCTAAGAGGGAAGTCTATTTTGAGTTTATATGATGTTCCAAAAACTAATGTGTTGAAAGTAGAAGACTTTTGAAAAAGATGGCTGAAGACAAATAAGATATAACACGTGTCTTATGGAGACATTGGCATGTTATTTCTACGAAACAATTTAACTTGGCCAATCTTGTAGAATTTCAATGTGAATAATCTGATATAAAACTAATTTGAAATAGATTTATTACCAATTCCATATATGTAAGAATATATCGTCTTGATTGTCTATAGTTATCAGGTCCAAACTTAAATTACACTGAGATACAAAAAAAAGTTCAGATTAACAACGACAAGGACAAAATAAAAGAGAGGAATTATCATACAAACCAAGAATGTTTTTTCTTAATTACAGGCTGTTTGATGTAAACAAGGTTCCAGTTTGGATTTACGTGTCTGGGAAAGTTTATTTAAAGTAAATTTCTCTTTATAGTGAGTAATAAGAAGGTAACTAATTAATCTTTTAGTGACTTTTGAACTCCACATCTTATCAGATTTGCTCACTTTAGAGGTAACTAATTAACACATTACTTTTCTTGTAGTATAGAAAAATTTAGAAGCTGATTTTATAGAAGTGTATATCATTTTTTTTTGTAAAATCACATCTGTGTTACTGGTGGATATATTTTGATAACGAAACCATAATTAGTTTTTGGGGGAACAAGCACAGAAAGAGAAGGGCAGTGCAAATGGGTAGTATTTTTCAGCTTTTGTACTGCCCATTCTCTATGCATGAGTAGCAGGAGCTCCTAAAGTACCATGACAAACAAATGAAAGGATAAGAATTTCTTACTTTCCATTTAGTTAAACTCAGTTTTATCAAAATCCAAACATGTCCTTACTAAGTCAAGTATAGGGAACTACTGCTAGTATTCGGTTATACACCAGAAGCAGTTAACGTATAAAGGGGTTTGTACCACGAGAAAGACTTGTGTAGAGACGAAACCATATAGAGATAATCAATAAGATCTTGACAACACATTAATTAACACCAAATTAGAGTTGGATGTTTTGGATGCCACTTGTTCAACTTAGCAATTCTAACAAGTTCAATCTCCTTTCATTCTCATCTATTAGTTTAGGTAGTTGAGCTTTTAAACCAACTTTTAATCCTCTTTCTTTTCCATTCCACTTCTCTTATTAATACCCTCTTTCTATACATTCCCTTATCATGCACTCTCTTTCCAAATCATCAAACTTCCAAAACCAATTTTCTTGTCTACCTTTTGAAAACAACAAATTCTCTTGATCATTCATATTCCTCGAAGACCAACAAATAGACATGAAGTGTTTTGCGCGTCTATGCTGCTTAGCGCTGGCATTAACCGTGTCTATGTTCATTGCTGCACCGGCTTATGCACAGATCAGCACACCATGTAATGCATCAGGGTTAAACACTTTGTTTATCCCTTGTTCTAGTTTCCTCACAAATAGCAGTGCCAATGGTGCTACTTCACCAACTGCTGAATGCTGCAATTCCATCAAGTCCATCACTAGTGCTGGCATGGATTGTTTGTGTCTTGTTGTGACTGCCAACATTCCCTTCAAAATACCAATCAACCGAACCTTGGCTATCGCTCTTCCTCGTGCTTGCAAATTGCCTGGCGTTCCAGTTCAATGCAAAAGTATATTTCTTTGATGTTAATTTTTTCTCATTTATTTATTAAAAGGTGTTTTTACTCTATGTATCATTAAGGCTAAGATATGTTATTTTCTGCATTTCTTATTTTGCAGCCTCAGGTTCACCAATTCCTGCACCAGGTAATAATACAAATATGCAATCTTCCCATTATGATTTTATTTTTCTAGATCCTTTATTACCCAAAAGTTGTTATATAAAACATAGAGTAAACCTTTGATATTGTCCTCCCAAGATGATAGTGTTACCAACAAGGTCTTTGAAAGCTTATTGTCCCCAATTAAGTCATTCAATTTAACATTGTTTTACATCATTCAACTCCAAGGACTTAATTGGTGACACTCTTATCTTTGAAGGATTAAATTGACTGATTTACTCTAAAGCATAAATATTTTCCATTTTAACTCATTTGTTGAATGATATTATTGGCAGGGCCAGAATCTCTTGGGCCATCTGTTTCCCCTGTATCTGCACCCTCTCTTAGTCCTGAAGGTACTACTTAATCCATCACTTTCACATTTTATGGCATGCATAATCACAATTTAGTAGTACTAAGATCTTGTCAAGTGTGACACTAATATTGCACATCATCTTCTTATCTTTGAACAGGTTTTTCTGTACTCCCCTCACCAGTAACACCTTCTCTGGCACCACAGTCTGATACAACAGCCCCTCCTCTTTCGACTCCATCATCTACAACCACCAGAAGTGGCCGATCTGATCTGACTCCGTCATCTGCCAAGTCATCTTACAGTCTCATACCTTCTGTTGTATTCATTGTATTAGGATTTGCTGTTCTTAAACAATACTAAGTTGATCTTGTTGCTGTGGATGTACCTAATAATAATTTGAAATATATTCTTTTCTGTGTGGCAATTCATTTAGGATATCATTAGATTACTTCTGTTCTGATCCACATTTGTGGAGTGTTTATCAAATCAAAGTCATTTTGTATTGAATTCTATGAGTGAATGGAGAATAAGTTCTTGTTATTTTACCCAGTCTTCAAATTTGTTTATTACATGTATTTTAGTGTTTCATTTTAGAAGAATACACAAAGTGGTTGGTATTTGATCAACCTTAAGTTCCATGGGTTATGTTGGTTCATTAAGAGTCATAATTTAGAGAAGATTTAAGAACACAGTGACATCACACATAATTCAACGTCAGCTTTGCTTGACAAAGCATTCACATGAAGTCATAATGCATAATCAACTGCAAAGTCTAGACATTCAGCAATGCTTAGCTGAAAACAGCAGTTCCATGTACATACAAAGCAGCATCATGGAAATACAAATTATGATGATCCAATGGGTGCTAACAATACAATACAATACAATACAATACAATACAATACAATACAATACAATACAATACAATACAATACAATACAATACAATACAATACAATACAATACAATACAATACAATACAATACAATACAATACAATACAATACAATACAATACAATACAATACAATACAATACAATACAATACAATACAATACAATACAATACAATACAATACAATACAATACAATACAATACAATACAATACAATACAATACAATACAATACAATACAATACAATACAATACAATACAATACAAGGGTATTTTTGTGGCAAACTCTGTTGCTGTCCCTATGGGTCTTGGCCTCTTTCCATGTCTAGAATCACTTTCTGATAGAAAAACTCACAAGCTTTGATTTGATTTGTCAACATTGATCTACTTATGTAATGAAATACATTTACTGTAATCAAATTCTGAAGTAGTTTCATAGTTTGCCACTGAACTTTTGTTAAGAAATTTATAACAAATAATTAGATGCATTAACTCCAAGTTTATCCATTAACTCTCTCAGCATAAATGAGTCGCACTTTCCATTATATATACTAATAATGAAAGTTGGTTAGAAGAATAAAAGCAATTAATAGATTAGGTTGTTGAAACTTGAACAAGGGCAAATATGGAAATTGAAGTATGAGAGAGTTAATTTCCCTCCCTCTTGGTAACTGCCAGTAACAGAATAGAAGAGAGAAGCATGGAAGGTTTGAGTTTGATGATGATGACGATGATGATGATGACGATGATGACGATGGTGAATGTGATGAGTGATGGTGGATGCATCGAAGAAGTTGTATCATTCTCATCGTGTTTGGAATACGTATCAACTCCGCCAAACAACCTCAGCGATTCACCTTCAATCAACTGCTGCAATTCTCTTCACTTTGAATCACTCTGTTTGTGTCATCTACTACGTAACCCTAACCTCCTTGGTTTCCCTCTCAACACCACCTCCCTCCTCTCTCTCTCCTCCCTATGCCGCCTCTCTCCTCCACTCAATCTTCTCTGCTCCGGTTACCTTCTTCACCCTCTTTCTTCTTCTTTTTTGTTTCTCATCATCTTTAATCATTTCAATTATGATGCAGGTTCCCCCTCTCTCCCTCCGTTCAACACTCCACCTCCGAGGAGCAGCGTGGAGATGGGAGCAGGGACACCATCACAGCGTGGAGATGCAGATGCAGATGCAGCAGCAGCAGCACCTTCAACAAACACCAACACTCTCATACTCTTTCAAATACTTGCTGTAACTCTTACCACTTAACTCCTTCCTCATTTTATTACTCTTTCTTCAAATCTATGCTTTTACTACTGCAATCACACAATTCTATTACCATTGGGTTACTTTACTTTCTCACACTAAGATTACATGTATATAAACTGCAATCACCTCTTTTCAACTTAATGAAAATGGTTTCGTTCCATCATTTACAACACTATTCTTTATGGAATATGGAATGTCTCATTTGGAATTGATTCTCATGCTTTCCTTATCGCTAGATGATATATAAATTGAGAAAAAGGATGTATACTTTGACAGTGTATGAGTTTTTTACACTGTCACTTCATTATTTACCATTCATTTTCAATTATGTTTGATTTTTCAGAAAAAGTAATTCAAATGAAAGATAAATAATGCACTGATTGTGCATAATTCTTTATACTGTGAGTGCATCAATATTATACTCATAAATTTCATTAGTCTTATTCTATAATCATAGACATGGAGCATGTTTTCCCCAAATACACTACAATAGCTACTTGTAATCAATTCCTCAATAACCTTCTCCGATCAACTTCCTCCTTCTCAATACCGTAGCACAACATCTATGTCATCTTTTTAGCATGGAGACTAAGTACTATTTAATGACAGTTCAGTTTATCATATTCAATATGATTGAATTTTGGAATTATGATTCCAATTCCAAACTTTTATTTTAAGCATCAAACGGGCACTACATATCAAAATCTTGGGGCGGATTAAGGCATAGTAACTATAATGTTAGGAAAGATCCCAATGTAACAAATACATATCTAATTGGATTTGTATCATATTTAAGGCACATGAACTCAGCAACCTCACTAATGATCCTCCCAATTTTCACCGGATCATTTTACAGTTCATAATTCTTGTATCATTTCAAGCACTTTATCTATTTCTCCAATTTTCAGAATTCCCAGTTTGGGGTGGGACTAAAATCAGGCCAGCCTCATAAATTTCACAATGCTACTTCTGAATAGAACTAATCATCATAAATATAAATTCAAAACACAAACTGTCTTACTTTCAAGCATTTAGAGACCATGATTTTCAGAGACACCACAGTAAGAGCAAGTGAAAAGATAAAAGATAATAGGCAAATTTAGATAAGTTCAATCAAAGACAAGGAACATGGTTATTTTTAAGCTGTGGGAGCGGGAGTGTCCTTAACAGACTGGCGCCAAGCATACTCTCTTGCCCCATCCTTGTCAACAATTTTGATCACGTAGTTTGGGGGTGCCACAACCAACCTTGATCTAATTTCCAGAATGCACTTATCTACGAGATCAACTGCCTCTTCCACCGACATTCCACTATGGAAGTGTCTGTCCATCAGTGACAGCGAAAAATAGGAGCCATAACCAAAAGCACCCTTTTCAAGCTTGTGAAGTGTTGCAATGTAGTCAATGTAGTAGAGTGAAGGGCCAGTCTCCTTGTCATAACCAGCGAGAAGGACGTTCACGGAGTATGGATTCTGATGAAAACCAATATCACAAAAAAAAACTCATTATCCAAAATCAAAATGCAATATGACTGATCAATTACATCTAATCAACAAATATATGCATGTAAAGGCCACTTTGACTCAAGCATTAAATGTAATCTCTAGAGGCAAGCAATCATATGGTAAAACACTCAACAGACTAGGATTTTATCCTAATACATGCATTACATTCAAACCTCAAATAGCTTGAACAAAGAAATGTCATTTTAACTTTTTGCCCCTACCCCTATGGGTCAATAAAATTCTATAGTCTGGACTCTTGGTATGTGTCTGATACAAGCATCGGATACAATATGTGTCTGATACGTTAATTCACGTATTCTTGAAAAAAATGCACGATACAATTCTTCTAGGATACACAATAGACATATAATTGTTCTGAAATTCCAAGTAAAGAACTATCTTCTTAAATATCACCACATAAAAAATGCAAATCATATTGTCCATAAGAAATCGCTGCTCATTGCCCATAAATCTCTTATCATAATTATGCAGATGCATTTTTTCTTCATTCTATATTGCAATACACATGTTTTGTCTTTTCTCTCTCCCTACAATTCCACTTGGTAGATTGAATGTTTCTCTTAAATGATTGTATGTTATACTTTTCTGTCTCTCTTAAAATGCTTCTACATGGTAGTTTGGGTGTTTAGAGAGGTATTGAAAAGCACTCTAAATATATCAGAGAGTATCCTGAAAATATCATAATTATAATTTATTTATGTTTTAAAAAATAATTTCAATGCTCTATGGATAAATATCGGACACGTGAAGGAAATTAAAGTATCCATGCTTCATAATGAATAGCACCACACATTTCAGCAAGCTGTTTAATGGGCAGAACCTTTTGCCAACAGAGTAAGAATGCTAAGAATATGAGAATCTAGAAGGCCCTTCAAGAATGCAAAAAAAGAACAGGAGAAGCAAACATAATCACACACAAATGCTACAGTACCCAGGGAAAGTTGTCAAACATTTAATTAGTTGTTTTTTTGTAGTACCAAGGGTATCCTCTAACCCACTAAAGAACTAATACGTTTCTGAGGATCTAGCGGAACCTTACACAACCAAGACCTTGTTGGTAATTTGTTTTCTTAATTCTTGACAACTCGCCTTGGGTACCATACCCATCATCAAGGTATCACATAAATTCCATTTCCCTAGATTGAAATATAGCACAAGCAAGAACCATTACAACTGAAGAAACATACCTCCAACCAAAGCAAAGGTCATTTTCCTCGACTATTTATGCATACACTGTCTATATTGTGTTTCTTTATAAATGTTTACCCAAAAAAAGCAATACAAAACTGGAACGGAGATTGCATGAACAAAACATGTTATCATTGAGATCATATTGTATACAAGTTAGGGTTTGGCGAGTGTATACCTTACGGAGAGCAGTGGCGAGCTCACCGCGGGTGAAATTGGCGGCAGCGGCGGTGGTCAAAGGTATACCATTGCGGAACTGATACAAAGCAACGTTCTTTTGTATGTACTCCGTGAATTGAACCCTAAATTGAAAGAATGAAAATGAAATTAAAGGAAGAGAACAATAAGATAGAGAAAAAGAAGAAGATATATATATGTAAACCTGTCACCGGGTTCACCACTGGCGGCGATGAGTTTGTGAGAATCAAGGAACATGATCTTGTCTTCGTTAGATTTGTGGACTAAGATAGAATTAACAGCAGATGTGTCAGCTACAACTATAGCGAATCCATTTCCTACCAATCCGAATACGCACTCCATTCCTTCACTTTCAGATCTTCTTCTTCTTCTTCTTCTTCTTTCTTCTTCTTCTTCCTTCAATAACACTAATAACACTCTTCTCTCTTTCTCACTATATATATATATATATATAAATGACTCTTCCTTCTTGCGCAACAAGATCACCTTGATGGGTATGGGCTCAAGTCAACTATCCATGTTCACAGTATAGGGCCTAACCCATCTTCTGTTTGGGCCTAATTACTTTATTATCATATAAGCTGCTAGATCATTTCATCAATTATTTATGCTATTATTGGGTGGGTGCCGAAGATCATCTATCTCAATATTTAGTGTCTCATTGTATCCCAGTCTAATTGAAAAGTGTAAACTAATTAATAAAAACAAATATAATATATTTCTCATTACTTGAGTGAAATATGATTAGATTGTGACGCAATATGAGATTGAATGTTGGGACAAATGATCTTGATGTGGATATTACTCTTTGAAGGGCTCATGGAACTACTGTTTGGATGCATGGCTACCCAACTAATTACTTAGGCTATCTACAAACTAATTTAAAACTTCAAAAATATTATAACTTTCAAAATTTAGAATAAAGTTTATTATGAAACATATCAACACGCCATGATTAAAAAAATTAAACGTAGAATTTGAATTTGTTATATATATGTCATCAAATTATGATTAGAAGATATTGTTGATAGTATTAAAAGTGTCCCAAACTCAATGATTAATGACTAATCACTTTATATTATGAAGCAATAGTATATAATGGTTACTAGCTTGGTCAGTCCTTATTCCTCATCATACAGAAACATAGGCATGTTGTAAGTAAGGGTTCAGTTCTTTTCTTTTCTGCCAAAACACTTTCTTGAAGGATGAAAAACACTTTGGTAATCCCAAAAATACTAAATTTACACGCTGAGCAAAATTCTAATAAAATGGAACTGTGACAAAAGTCATACAACACAAACCATCGTTTTTCTCTCAATTCACCATGCAATGTCTCTATCATATATCTTCAAATATCACTTTCTTTCAAATAGTTACAAACAACACAAGGATCGATGCCATGAACACATGAAGCATTCTGTTAGGGTTCATCAACAGCAACAACATCTTTGACGAAAAAGTGATACTGGAACAGTGTAATTAATAACTTTACTAAACTTCTATTTCTCCGTTTTAATAAATTGCTTAGTAACTGGATTTAACTTTTTCTATGACCTTGTTGTAGCAATTACACATAAAATATATTAGTAATTTTTTTAAACTCTTCAACATTCGAACTTCTGAAAATTTCATAGCTAACACTTTTAATGAAGCACGATTCTTAGAGATATATTATACTAATACAAGCATGATAACAAATTTCAAAACAAGTCACAGGAAGTTCCATATGACCGGGCTCAATTCCTGGAACATGATATATGTGCCAATTAGGCAACTTCACTTGATGTTAATTTATTATAAGATAATAAAATCAAGAGAAAGACGTACATGAATATATATGTATATGGAGACAGTCAATAAAATTTTGACAACAAATTAAATATTTAATTTTAATTAAAATTTAGTCGATAATGATAGTACAAAAAAACAAAAAATACATTTGTCTCTAAATATGACGTGTTATATATGTCTCTATTTTTGAAATCTAACCCATTGTCACTGCTCCATTTTTTCTTAGCAGTCATTAATACACAAAAAATTGAGAGAAAGGAATAAAGTACAGTGAGTGTAGTCCAATTATTCAACAGCAAGCAGCAATTTACTGGTAAATTTGTCTGGAACCTTTCTAGTTTGTTAATTACCTTTCAACAATGAAAAGAAGAGCATGCAGCAAGGTATCAAAACAACCTTTATCAGTAAAATCATTAACCATGCAGACTGAGACATATAACTGAGAAGGGGAGGCTATGCATTTCTATCTACAGTCACTTGAACCTTTTAACAGGTTGTTTGGTTTAAATTATTCTTAATCTCACTCGGTGGGGTCGAATGAGGTTATAATGTTTTTACTATAAATAATGTTCATCGGTAAAACATTTTGTCTATAAATTTTCTTGGATTCCCTTTTCCTCTAGCAACTGGTTTAAACTATGTTTGGCTAAAAACAATTGTTACTCCAAAATAAACTGTAGAGGAGAGAAGTGTTTGATTACAGCATATAATTTATTTTCAACTGCAGTTGAATTTTTTTAAGCTGAACTAGTTTAGACATTAATATTGTCAAATATCAAATAAATTGATTATTCTATAATCTGAACTAGAACACCCTTAGTATCCATCAATGGCATACCAATTCTTAAGTATCATGCTCCACAAATCAATTACGATACTTATAAACAGACATATAATTATCCCCTAAATAGTGATGAAACATTTATCATTGAGTACTTCAAATTTGGTAAGTGTGATTCTATGATTAATTAATTATAATTTTCATTTTTATACAATATCTTTTACATCAGTGTAGCAACCAATATACATGAAAACTCTCATCTTGTTTAAACTAGAAACAAAAAAGTTAGTAACCTAATGATTACTTGGATGATATTTTCCTCTTTATTCAGTCATCATGAATATTCTCCAAAAAAAACATCATCTTCTTCCACACTTCCTGCATAACAAAAAATGGTTTGGTCATGAGTATGCGTGCAACGACCATATATATCACTATTCACTAACACTAATAACAAAAGCATAATGCAAGTGTACCTAATGGTTGTGGGGAGCATCTCCTTCTTGTGTCATTCCATATACCATCATTTCTGATTGGTCGAAAAAAATATTTAAGTTAAAATTGTAATTATTAAATAATTTTCTGGTCAATCATATCTCATAGCAAATGGAGTCGGAGAAGTAAAAAGTTGAGTGTTAATGGGTATCAAATTATGTGCACCGAATCTGGCGTGAGAAGCTAATCATGTGTTTTGCAAAGCATGAGAACAAAATTACATATTTGCACCTGACAATGAAAAAAGTAAAAGTTAAAATTAGACAAAGAAGTTCAGACCAAAAGCAGAACCAAGAAAAGCGTGAAAGAGAAAAATAAAACTAACCTTTTTCGGTATTTGTGAAATGGCTTGTCTTTTTCAACTTATATATGGATTATTAATCTCTTCAAAGTAACTTCCCTCTTCTTCACCAGTTGCTGAACTGAACAGTATTAAGTACATGTCACATTTCTAATTAAGCCAAT
Organism: Lupinus angustifolius; assembly: GCF_001865875.1. Lineage (NCBI taxonomy): Eukaryota > Viridiplantae > Streptophyta > Magnoliopsida > Fabales > Fabaceae > Lupinus > Lupinus angustifolius. The sequence continues at coordinate 267,011 of NC_032014.1, read as the reverse complement.
AATGTTCACATATTTTGATTATTGATCAACATAATTGTGTTCCATCTTAAAAACAAATAAATCATATCATTCCTACATTTGTATCTTAGAAGCAAGAATGTTGTATTTTTATAGTTTAGAGAATATGCATTAGTGTAGAGAGTATCATACTTGGCCATCCTTTCCTTCCTTTAGACAAAGCTTAATTCAGTATAACCCCGAGAGTATGGAAGAAGTTCTTCGACTTCAATTCTCGACGCAGAACAGCTTGTACTTTTCTTCAATCTTCCGTGACTTGACTCAACCTCAGCCCAAAATATGCCGTAAACAGGTCTGTGGTCTGAAAACCTCGATTCTCCGCGGACATAAGATAATTGGTGGAGGCCTTCTCCATACCACAAAATACGGTCACACCTATATTAGCATAAGTTGCGACAGTGTAAGAAGATTGATTATACCATAATTGCTCTTGGTTGCGAGATTTCTGATGAATTCTTATTACTTTGATTAGGTGATTGACTAACTTACCAAGCAGGTGTTCGCCTTTTCTCCTTTGGGTGCATATCGCCTCCGGCGTATCTATCGGAATTAGTTGAATACTTATAGGTTGGAGGGAAATAAATTTTTCCTTCATTCCATCCCACAAATGCACGACCCCTTTTCTGCTCTATTCTCAACTGTAAGGAATGTCGATACATATAAGACTGATTAGTTGAAGCTTTGAAGGTAAAAGAGAAAATGGAAATATTCAACATGAGGCATTACAGGCATACCTGATCATTCTCCAACAATGCTCTCCAATTTTGCATCTCAACAAGTGCCGTAGCAGAACGGTAGGAGAGGGAAATCCGATAATTCAAATCTCCAAGCCATATAATTCGACTACAAAAATGAAATAAAATTCAAAATTAGAACAGTTAATGCAAAACTGTAGTTAAATGAGATCATAATGGATTTGCGAATGTAGAGAAGTTTTATCATGTTTCTTTAATCATAAGAAATCAAGACAAGGTATGTGAGCAGATTCTTACTCGTGCTCGAGGATTGTCTCAGGAGACTTCTCATTGTCCACACCATGAACACGAGGAAACCTTGTCTTCTTTAGAATCTCCGTCACATCAGAATTTCTTCTTAGTTCATCACCCTCTTTTTGTCCTGAGGTTAAGTGGCTACAAATGAAGCAGAAGTTTGTTTCATGTAGAGACATGCTAACTGAGATCGATCCCTGCAAATACAAGCAGAATAAACTCTCACTTGATCCTTTTCAAGTAACCAGCACTTTCTCCAAGAGTATATACATCTAAGGTAAACGAAAAAATAGGACTATTATGACTGATTTAAAATTCACCTTATTTCCAAGATAACCCATCAATCCTCTGCCAACACATGATACTTTCATGTTTCGAACATGATCTTTCAACTCACTTCTCACCCACACGGTAAGAAATATTCCCACCATTTGCTTACTTGAAACAAGGCAGTACCTTGAATGCCCTGGCAAGCGATATACATCTTCATTAGAGGCAGGCCCACCATAAGACATCGGCGAAAATGAGACTGTACTAGGTGAATCTCCAAGGCCATTATCATCATCGGTAGAACCCCATCTTGAATAGTCACTCGGTCTAGAGTAGTCACTTGCCCTGGAATAGTCACTTGCCCTAGAATAATCACTAGGCCTATAACCCCATCTTAAACTGGGATCAAAATCACTCTGCCTGTGACCAAGAATTACACGATCACAGACACTGAACCTTCGATCTAGTTGTGGCTGCACAGTTGAAGGATCATTGTCCATTCGCCAGCTGTTAGACGGTGTTTGGAACGATCTCCGGTGGAAGAAAGATGAATTCTTCTGCCTAGCCGATCCCTCAAAATCTGCATTTAATTCCACAACTGGTTGAGGAGCAGGAGATGGTGTGTAATATCCACTACCTCCACTAGTACCAGGAAGATTGTTTAAAGTCTTTCGAATGAGAGCCGTCCATTTTTTGGCAGGGCCATTGTCCTCTGCTCCTAAGATATTACCAGCATTCAAGGGGACAATCTCTTGAAATCTGCAACAACAAACAAGTAGAAATGTGACATTAGTAACAAACAACTAGTACTAAATTTGCTTGGATAAGATTTTAATAAGCAGGGAGAATATTTGTTGCTCCATACTTTGTGTCATTTCCTATGTCACTTCTCTTTAAATGATCGAGGAATTATTAAGTTATTGAATAGTTAAATCATGTAATTAAAAAATTTATTTTCTTGATCAATCAAAAGAAGTGGTACAAAGTGTGGGACAATTGATGTGTTTTTAGTACATATCCATACCCAAGTACATAAATATCTGCAGGCGCTGAGGCATGAAGCCAATCATCCATATTCAAATTACTCGGTGGGGATCTGCCAGCTACATTCCATGTAGCAACGAAGATTCTGCTCACAGAAAAGACAAGCACTCATGAGAAATCAAACAAAGTCGAGCAGTAAATAAATGACAACAGTTTTGATAAAGACATCAAAATCAAATCAGAGAAGCAGCATACCTGTAGTTCTGGACATCGATAATTCGAGGATGGTCAAGATTCATTCTTGCTCGCCTGACCCGCTCCAGATTCCTGCTAAACCTTTCTGTACATGTATAAAGATTTTGTATGAATTTCAACATTAAGAAAACAAAATATCAGGATTTTCACAAGTTAACAAAATTCTGTACCTGTTTTGCTCTTTTTTATTGTGGATGGCTCTCTCTCAGAGAAGCTGTTCCGCCTTCTGTATTGCACATCGCCTCCTGAATAAGGAAACAAGTTTCAATGCATCAAATTATAATTCATAAGAGGGTAAAAAATTGCTTGTATTGGGGAAGAAAACCAAAAAGTCAAAATCGGATTTAAGTAACAAATATGTGAGATTGTGAGTATTGAAAATATGTTACAATTTGTTTAGCTGTCAAGCAGTATATAGTAAGAAATAGAATCATTGAATAATATAAACATTCAGTGTTTAGCATAACTTAACTTAGTTGTTGATATTACTATTAGTATTTGATAAAAACAAAGTCGGGAAGATCTTGATGAATAGTGCTATGCTTTAAACTAGTTTCTAGATGAGATTATTATGTCTCTAGTTCCCTTGGTTTTTCTGGTACCCAACTAAAAACACAGAAATTATACATTGTACCCTTGCACTAGACAGTGATAATATCAGAATTTCATCTGGAATTGAAGCCTATGCCCTATTTTTGTTTGATATTTAGAAGAATTATTAGAAGAAAATGAGAGATACCCACCTCCATTATGAGCAAGACCATGTTGTGGCTGATGTGGTGGGTCCTCACTTTTGCTTTTGATGTTGAACAACTTTCTGACCATTCTCTTGGACCATGAGAGCTTCATGAGGCACCCAAAAAATAGAGAAAACAGTTAAATGAAAATGGTGAATTATTTAATCTGGAAGAGAAAAAAGAGAGAAGCAAGTAAAGGGTTAATATTTGCAGGTGAGTGGTGTGGAAAAAACCTTGCTTTTATTGGAATTTTGATCTCTCATTGTTGGTAAACTTGTACTTCTCATACAACTACTCAAGTACACTATGCTGTTTTGGGGAGTGTCCCTTTGTGATGCCTATGTGTATTTGTCACACTTGAAGGTGTGAGAACATCAGAACATGAAAGAATGAGAGAGAGAGAGAGAGAGAGAGAGAGAGAGAGAGAAGGGTAAGGGTTGAAGTGTTTAATGCGCGGGAGTGAGATGAGATTCTGAAACAGAACAAGACAATGCGACAGGCAACAGAAACAGAGAAGAAGTTAAACTGTCGTTTGTTTTTCTCTCTCTTTGGAACAACATAGGCCCTCGTTCTTCACAACACAACACCAAAGTATCCAATTTCAAAAGAATAAAGTGCAGTAAAATGAGACAGAAGAATAACAAGTGCTTTATTCATATTTAATGTTTTTTTATTTATTTGATGGGAACCTTAGTTGAAGACAAAGGAAAATACATTGATCAAATGGATTGGTCTCAATGGACATGAATGATATCCGATCCAATCATGGAATAGGCTAATTCAACTCCCATACCACGAGTAATATCTTAAGCAAGATCTCTATTTCAATGTTATTAATGTCATTAAATAATAAAAAGTACATATAAGTATTGGTTCAAATAATATATGTTTGATTCCCCTGAAATAAAGTCTCAGCTTCGAATTTTATGGTTGAAAAAATAGCTGTCGAAAGAGTTAGCTCTATCAATGTTCCTAGCTTTGACAAGAAAAAAATAGTGGTGGGAAACAAAAAATAATAAAAAGTAAGTTACATGATGGGGGCAACGGGCAGGTTGTTTAGCTTTAAAGTTTCTAAACATAAAACTCTCGGTCAGGGGTGAGATGAACAAAGGGTGACCCTAGTCAGCAAAGTATAGCAGAATCATCTCCTAATACTTATATTCTTTTTCCAGTTTTGGTCTTCCAACCAAAGCAAAAGCTAAAGCTGTTCTATTATTTCAATATCTTTTATTCTTTTATTGTACCATATCTCTATGTTTATGTATAGTAACTTTTTTGTTTGGTCACAGGAATGTTTGAACAAAAGTATAGTTATGGATTTTGGATCTGCAATTGACCGCAACCGACTTAACCCATGAAATCGTTCATTTTTATGACAAGATAAAAACTGAAAATAAATTTAAAATACTATACTTTATATTTTATGGAGCAATGTGATGTTGGGTTCAATAGATTGGTGATAAGTGTGTTGCATCCCATGGAATGTGGAATGTTTTCTCACACTTTTTTGGTACTTACCTAGTTGCATACTCTCATTGTCCTTGGAAACAAGGGCAGATCACCCAATTTTGTGGTGTCGGGGATTTACTTAGGGACAACTTTATAATTTATGCACCACCTACATAAATTACACCCTATTTATTGTTTTGTTTTTTTTAAATAAATTTTATTACTTTGTCATAATTATTGTTTAAATTCAGATTTTATTAGTTCCATATAGTATTGGCAGTTCAAAACATGAAATAGAGCGGACTCATGTGGATCACTTCTCTTCAATGGTATCTCATTCCTTATCTCAAATCAATCACATATTGATACGTGAATAAAAAAATTAAAAACAAAACGTATTAAAACGTAGCATTCTGATTGATTTGAGACAAAAAACAAGATATCGTTTGGAACAGATAATTTTCATCCCATTTTAAGTTTGTAAACATTTATGGGGTTAGAGTTAATTTCATTATTAGGAGAGATAGGTCCCATTCTATATCGCTCAAGCTTCTCTGCCTTTCAACAATCCATGCCGAATTAGCCTGTTGACCAAATCTACCACTCAAACCTTAATGAACACTCATTACACTTCAGGGGATTTTATTTGGTCATTTAAATTAAACTTTATGTTTTTTTGTTTAATCTCATGATTGTTGGGCCTTATTAAGTATTTTATTATTAAAATTATTGTTGATATGATCGAATCACTAAATATATGGATTTAATCTAACGGCGCAATACTGTAATTTGAATGAAATAATAATGGAGTATGATTGAATGAATTTTAGTAAAGAAAAAGAAATACTTAAGCCTCCACTGAGTATTAACTGCCATGATTACGATATAGAGAATATTGGGGCCTTTTCTGACACACTATGCCAAAATTAATAAACCGCGGTAACTGCAGCATGCAATAATAAGACAAAATTAATTCGGATCAAAGGTTTAACAAAATTAATTCTGACACACAATGCCCAAATTATGTTACTGTTACATTTGTATTATCAAAGTTTTTACAAGTGGAATATTTTATGTCTCTATCTACTTTTTAGAAGGATTGAAGCAAAAAAACAGTAGAGTGCAAAGTGGAATTCGGATATATACACATTAATTGCATAAATTAATTATGACATCAATAAAATCTTTTAAAAAAAAAATTGAATGGCGCGGGACAATATTTTTCATAAAGAGCACTGAGAATAATTGGCTATTAATATAGGACATTAGTATAATCTCGTAATTAAAGAATTGGGCGAATACTATAGATAAAGATCTTTTGTCTCTATCCATGTTTTCACTAGTGTTTCAAGCCAATCAAAATGTATCATTTTATTTATTGAGAGAAAAAAGTTACAAAAACCTAACCAATTTTTTATATTATTTTATAGAATACTATTTGATATGAACATGGGAACGGAGACAGAGGATCCAAGTCCGAATATTCTAAGAAGGTAGTAACTTTTATCGGTCGTTATTGGGTGTGTAGACTTTGGAATGAAGTGAGGCGAGGTTAGGAAGAAAAGGGTGTGCATTGAATTAGTCCAAAAATAAACCTAAAAAGGAAAGTATGGGAATCATATCAGAGAGTAAAGATGCTTAGGCCACACTATAAGTCTATAAGTATTGTAATTGTAATTGTAAAAGGAAGTGGCCCCACAAATTTGGATGTGCAATGTCTTCCTCTAATATTGTCTTCCATGTTAGAGTATGGACTATGGACAACCCAACAACATGCAGCATCTTCATCATAAGTGGTATCTAATAGGAAGCAACGTTTTTTGATTCAACAAAGATATGATGAAAAACTATATTAGGGTGCACATTTTATTCCAAATGCCATTCTAAGGAAGATAGATGACTTTGATTTGATTTTTCCCACTTGTTGCCCCCCCTCGTTTTTTTTGGGAGTGATTTTATTCCATGAGTAGCCTCTAGATTTGACTCTGAAACAAGCATATCCGCATCATCAGAGATTGAGAAGGTTGAAGACTCAAGGGAATCCTTTGCCCCATACGTCTTGTTGCTTTGAGTTTTCAAGTTGCATGACATATAGGTTAGTTTGGAACTGACCTGTTAGTCATTTTATATTGACATGTTTAAAAATCTTCCATGTTAACTTATTGAGAGGTATGTTATATTACATGGTCATAAAATATACTTGTTTGTAACTTTATGTTTTATGTCTGACATGTTTAAAAATTTGACATGTTAGCATATTTAGAGGTATGTTATATTATATGATCATAAAATATAATAAAATATTTGTATTTAAATTGACTAATATGTCTACTTTTAGCTAGGTTCATCTAGCTTTAATAATTAAATTATATTTTTTATACATTTTTATATTAAAATTACATATATAGTAATATTACTTATATTAAGATAGTTCAACATCAACATTTTTATATAATATAAAAAGAGACTGGTCTCTTAAGTTTAATACGCCATTTAGTTGACCTAAAAATTAACTTATTAAGTTAAATATGCATTTTATAAAGTCTGAGTCTGACATATTCACACGAAAAATGTTGTACGACTTACTATGGACACACCTATTATAGATTGGATGGTACCCAAAGATAACCTCACCTCCACATGTATATTCAATGCATGGATGCTTTACCACGTCATCTACTAAGTCCATGCTGAATTTTTGAAAAGCTCTTGGCTGGCTTCACATTCGCGAGTAATGATCCTCTCTATTAATGGAGAGGTAAGTACCACTCAATATCACATAAAAGCTAACATGTAATAACACTATTATTCTTTTATTTACCATAAAATTACATTGTTGCTATTAAAAATATAAGTAAAAACAATAATTTATTCTACATTAATAGAGAGGATCCTTATTCAACATTGACATGTTTGGTGAGCCATTAATCATCTCTCCTTCATTAGTCGTGTGAGTGTCATTTTTCTCCATAAATTTTACCGCATGAATAACATCATTGTGGGAACAACAATGCCTTCCCAATTTACTACTTACTCCAAGGTCGATAGCTTGTGAGATATAAGTTAGACATTAAATTGGAAGATATCTTATATTAAGTTTAATTGATTTAAATTGTTAAATTGTTTGGTCGGATCGGAAAATTTCATATATGATTAATGATTTTTATTTACAATTGTATATAAATACAAAATTTTATATAATTAATAATTATGTATAATTTCTTTATGGTATATACATAATTATATTAAAGTAATATCTTTTCGTATTTTCTTGGAGAGGAGTAAATCAAAACATTAAATTAATATTTCATTTTTTTTTAATTTTAAGTGAACTTTATGGTTAACTCCTTAAGTTATATAATTAGAGGGTATCATTTCAATATAAAAAGTACATTTTTTTTCATCATTTTTATTTATTTCGACCTCACTCTCTCTAAAATATACATACTGTATGTGAGATTTAACACTATTCATATACTCCAAGATGGGCCTCAACTTGGTTAAAGTTCAATCTAACCTACTCAAAATGTTATATGCACATATGCATTTTCTTCTCTAGTATATACATACCTAGAAAATTTTGTGTTAATTCATCTCCTCCTTTCTTATGTGAGATACACCTATGCACTTTTTTTCCTCCATATTTTCTTATCTTTGTATTATTTGTTTTAATTTCTCCTTTAATAATAACTTTTAATTTTAAAAAATTGAATTTAATAATTTTTTATGTGTTATATATCTATTTAGAATAATAAAATAAAAATTGCATTACCTTTATAAATATATGTTTTAGATAAATGCGATGCGAATATTAGTTTATGGTATTTCTCTCTTATTAAAGTGGGTAAGTTTTAATTACTTTTATAAAAACACCTATTTGATATGCGATATATTATGAACATTAGTTTATTTTGCTTCACTATTCTTGACGTAAATAAGTTTGAACTTATCAATAATATTTTTGATTCAAATAAATAAATTAAACTTCTTTAAACTCATAACTATTTAGTCTTAATTCCATAATACATATAAGGGTACGTATAAACAAGATTAATTTTTACGAGTCATATATTTAATCCATGTAATTAGCGAGAGTAACGTTTTATAACAGGCGAGCATGGTCCAATACTTTAACTAACCCATAATCGACTTCTGAACTCATAATTTTTTATTCAAAATATAATTTTATCCTAAAATGATCATAAAAGAATTCTACATTTTAAACGCAAAAAAACGTTTTGATGAACCAAAAATTAAGCATAATATAAATGTACAAAATAAGCATGATGATGCTCGCCTTCATCTATAAGTTATTATTATCAATATTTTTGTAGGCACTTATAAATATAAATATTTTCTTTATCTCTAATCACACATCATTTTTTATAACCAAACATAAAGAACACATTTTATGTGAGGTTTCAAGACATCAAAGTTAAAAAGATAAAAAAAAAGTTAAAAATAAACTTTGTAAATGAATTCCTATAAAATAAGCATCAAAATTAAAATATTGGCATAAAAAAACATTCCGTATGGAAACAAATAAAATTTTACAGAAAAAGGAAAGTAAGAGGGATTTAGAATTGAGTAGTATCCACCTATGAGAGTCTATAATTTTTCAGCTAGCTTGTAACATTTTTACTCAGTTAATAAGTGATTAGAGTCGTTCGATAAACAAAAATTCAACGAAACTTATAGTTTTTAGAAAATAAACTTATAATATTTGAAAGTCAATATTCAAAAAACTATTTAAAATAATATTTAAAAAATAAAAGTAGCTTTGAATAATTTACTTTCCAATTTTATCATTCAAAATAAAAAATACATTAGCTAACCCAAACTAAAAAACTATATTATTTTTGTTGTATCAGCTTATCTTAAAATAAAAAAATATTGTACATCTAATTATAAATTAAATATTAAAATAAATGATTGTAAAAAGTTGATTTTAAATTATTTATGCATTTAATACTTCAATTAACAACCATTTAAATAATAAATAATTATTTTATTTCCAAATTTGAACTAATTAAAAAAAAAAACTGAAGTTTTTAATGAGGCATATAAATTAGAGAGTGTAAGGTAGAAGAAAAGGAAAGGGTTAGCTTTGCAGCCATTTTCTCCATTCATTCAATTCATTCAATTCATTTGCATTTGGTTAATAACTTCCTTCCCTTTTTCATTCTCTCTTTCTTTATTTGTTTCTTTTCATTCATTCTTATTCATATTCATATTCATATTCGTATTCGTATTCGTATTCATACGCATTGCGTTGAATCTGTTTTTTAGCGATGAAGAGATCATTTCCATGGGTGGAAGGACAAGTTGATGCGTCTTCCTCTAATCCTTCTTCTACTACTATTTTTCACTTTCCTCTCCCTATTCACATCACTTCCCAAGGTATGTTCACTTTTCTATTCCCTTTTTTATTTTTCAGTTATATACATTCGAATAAACAACCATGGGATCATAAGAAATTTACATAAGAGAGTGTTAAATAGGTATTAACTATAACTGTGCTGTTATTAATTTATTATTTCATGTTTATTATCACTGTCTCTCAACTTCATGAGTTTTGCAAATTTATTTGTGATTATTGCTTTCAACTGTATCATCTGGGAGAAAACGAATACAACATTTTTGGAGACTTTCTTGACATCCTCTTTCAAGATTTTTGGCTTATTTCTGCCATTACCATGTTGAAAAGCTCGATTTGGTTCTTAATACTCACCTCTCTTTTGTTTTCCAGATTATGTGTTTTTTTAACTCAAGCTGTTTGGCATTCTTATGAATATTTTAAAGTTCATGCTTGCATGCAGATGTACTCATTAGACGGGCGGAAATGTATCAGGACCACATGAAGCAAATCCCGATCCCAACTCATCGAGGCTCGGTCATCCCCTTTAACTCATGGATGGGATTAGGCAGATCCATTAAGCAGTTATATGGGCAGCCCCTTCATTACCTCACAAATATTCTCCTCAATCAGTGGGACCAATTGAGAATCGGTACTGATGATGAATATACACCCTTAGACAACATAATTCATCCGTGCAAAGCTGAAGCCACCATCTGGCTCATGGAAGAAGTCCACCGCCAAACCTCATCTCATGTCCAGATCGCCGAACTCTGGAAGGAGGACCCAATGTACAATGCTTTTGTTGATTCCGTTTTCCCAATATTAGAGCACACATCATGAATCTGTCTAGTTTAGAGGCTTTGTACTGTATCATGGAATTCGTTTCAGAAGTATATTTTCTTTTTGGTAAAGTAAAATTGAACCATTTCCCTTGTTCATTTCCTTGACTCTTTACTGCATCTGACTATTTTTCATTTTAATACATTGCTGCATATCATTATTTGTCTCTCAAGACATGAAAAACGATTCCAGTCCTACCCACATTCCTTGACAGAAAGTTTTACATATGAGTCACCTCAAATTAGGCATTTTCTTTCTGCCGATCCTTTTGAGATTGTGCTATGACATGGAGCTCGAGCTTTCATATACTCGAGTCTCTGCTATAGAGTTTATTCTATGAAACATACGTCTATTTTGATAGACAGTGCTGGAGCATTCTGCATTCTATAGCAAATGCCTTTGTGATTTGTAACCAAAATCACACGGGAATAGACCCTCCTTCTCATTATGTTTGACTGTAATGTCCGTGCTGTATAATTTAGAGACTATTTTTTCAAATGAGTGACATCCCGAACATAATGGAATGTTTTTGACTATGCGAATGGGTATGCCTTGACCAGTAGTGATTAATCCATAAGCCATGGCTATTTTCTCACAATGTTTGCTGAGCAAATGCTCTTTCACCTGCTCATCAACATCAATTAAGACATTGGCTGTGTCAGGAACATACCCTGCTTTTCTGAGCCTGTAGCTTATTTCTTCTACCATTAGTCCAGTTTGTTTATTCTCTACATGTGATTCATCACCCGAGCTGAATTCATGAACCAGTACACGAACTCCTATCGAGCTTGATCCAGGCAATTTTTGTACCCCCGTTTTCCTTCATTTGCAATGTCACTCTTGCAACATCAGTCCATTCTCCAGCTGATGCATATAATTGGATAACAACACATGAATCCCATCTCTTTCAGGTGCCAACTGAATTATATTTTAAGCTGCATAATGTGCCAATTCAACATTTTTGTGTTTCATACAAGCTGCTAGAAGAGAACTCCACATAATATCAGTAGGTTCATTGGCATGCTATGCATGTGAGGAAGAGCTTCTTCCAACAACCCAGCTCGATCAAGCAAATCAACCATACATCCAATGGCATTGACCTAAATATCTGAGGACTAATTCTTTGAATTTTATGCATTGACCTAAATATCTGCCTCTCTTGGTCCACAGAGCCACCATGGCTAAATGCAGTTAATAAGGCCCCAAATGCAACATCATCTGGTTTCACCTCTAGTTTGAGCATCTCATTGAAATGCTCAATAGCCCCTTCCACGTTTCCCTCCATTGCCATAACTCCAATGGCAGCAGCCCAGGTAGACACATCCTGTTTTTTTCATTTTTATGAAAACATGCATCGCACTCGAGGGATCACCACACCTAGAAAACCCCAACCCAAGCTGTGCCAAGCTGCATGTCAATGTGAATGTCATTTTTTCTCCATGTGAGTATAGACCTGCCTAGCAAGATCAAGAGCTCGTAAGTATCCACTGACAGAAGCAACACCCACCACTGTCACTCTGTGATCTCTAATCCCCTGGTTTTGCATCTCTGAATAGCTTCACTGCTTCCTCAAACACGCCTCTTGAACCAAGGCAACGATCATAGTGTTCCAAGATACCGAATCACTCTCCGGCATCTTATCAATGATCCCCCAAGCTAATTCCAAAGCACCATCTCTACCAAACCTGTAATTAGTGAATACCATGTTACCACTGTCTTGTTTGACATATGCTCAGAAACTCTGCAACCTGCTTTTCTTTTGCCACTTTTCATGTACATGTCAATGCTGGCATTGGAAATGTTATCCAAACTTAAGTCCATTCCTGAAGACATGAACATGGGATGACTTCCCAAGAAAAAGATCATGTAACTGTGTACATGCTGCAATTGTAGATAACATTGTTACCTTATCTGGTCGTGGCCCCTGTTGCAGCATTTCATCCAAAACCACTAGCACTTAACTGGCCATCCCATGGTGCACATAATTTGACATGGTAGTATTATACATAACCAAATTCTTATCAGCAAATTCATTAAAAATGTGCTTTGCCACACGTACATCTCCACATTTCATATACATATCACCCATTACATTCAGCATAAGCGCATTAACCTTCATACTTAAATCACTGATAAAAGTACATACCTTTTCCACCAATTCCAAATCGTTTAAGTTGGTACAAGCAGATATAACTCAAACCATGGTCGTTAGATTTGGCATCATTACATAATTCCCTCATTTAGCCAACATTATTATATATGTATTATATATTGGATTCATCATAAAGAATGTGCCATAAAATTAATATAAAAAGTGACAAACTATATGTCAAAGTGAATCATGTGCTCTTATCACATACCAAGTAACTAATCGATTAGGTTCGACACTAACCTCAACCATATTAAAGAATAGAGAAACATTCTCCTTAGCCAATCCCCTCCCAGCGTAACCATTGATCAAACTAGTCCAAGACACAACATTTTTGTCTAGCATTCTATAAAAAAACCTTCCATCCAACCCCATATCCCACATTCGGCATGAAAAGGAACCAATGAGTTTCTAAGAAAAACATCTTTCTCCAAACCACCCAATGAGGCTGAACACCCCAGAAGCCGCGATAATCTTAGAACATGCATTCAACAAAAAGGAAAGGTGAACTTATCAGGGACAATACCCATCACAACCATGTTAACATGAAGCAAGATTGCATTTTGTGGTACCCCAATTGAAGGATAACCACTCAAGAGAGAATTACACTTAAACAATAAACAAATGAATCCGTTTTCCTCTCAAAAAGCATTTCTTGCATAGTGTAATGATTGGATGGTGACGTGGTGTTAGTGACTTCAACTTCTTAGTTATTGTGAGTACGGATTAAATGTTTTGAGTGTGCTCTCCTGTTATTCACCCTATGTGTAATGTGAGTGCAAGTTTGCTATTGTGAAATTATTTTATACCATCTTTCTTCAAATATTTTGTATTTTATACTACTCTTGTAAATGGTCCTGCATAAAAAAAAATGGTTCATCTAAAGGGTTAGTTAAACTGTGAAATTCTTGCTACTTGAGTAAAGAAAACAAGCGTACTATTATTGGAATTTTTTTTTGGAGTAAGCTTGGTCCGGAACAGTAGTTTTTTCCCCCAATCAGAATTTATTTAGTTCCTTGCGAAAACAGAGCTTGTGAAATATCTCTATAAAGCCAGGTAGCACTGTTAATGAAGGAAATTTTTATTAGGTATTATAGCCTTTATTTCAAGCACAGATGAAACCAATTTTCAACACTAAATGTAATATCTAAAAAGTAATAAATTGGTCCATTTAGCCAAAAATAAAAAGATAATCATAAAAAGCATTTCCCTTCCTTTCTTTTCACAATCTCCTCCATCGGGAAAGGGTGTGGTGGAGCTAACTGGCAAGACCATAAAATCCGAATTGCCAGTTGAACATCTCAAAATGGTTCGAGATTTAAGGACCGCGGGTTGGGGTAAAACAAAAGCAACCTGTAGCCTGATCTTCTGGTATCATTCCACCACCTTTGCTTGTATCAAGTGCTTCCAGCATTCTCACCACCTCCTCCATTTCAGGGCGTTTGTTTGGATTCCCATCCCAACATTTCCGCATTATATTCGCTAAAGCACTTGGACAACACCGTGGAATTTCTGGTCGTAAATTCTGTGCCAGTATACAAGTAATATGAAATCCATGCATGTACCATAGATAATGTTTAATTAAGCAAGCATATACCCATGTTATGGTAAAATTGATCCATAAATACTTCGTAATGAACTTACCTGGCGAACAACTGCCGATGACACATCAGCAAAGCTTAGATTAGGATAAGGCATATCGCAACAATAAACCTCCCATAAGCAAATGCCAAAGCTATAGACATCACATCTCCTATTATAAGGCTTACCATCCAAAACCTACACATGATACAATGCGAAGATTAAGGCCGAGTGCAGGAAGGGCCTACCTTACCATCGTCATGCACACATGCAATTAGTAATAGAATCAGAAACCAAGAGAATGATAACATCTTGATATTCAGACAATCTCAAATGCTATTTATTATTTTCCAAAACAAGAATACCTCAGGTGCCATATATCCAAGGGTTCCAGTTTCACCAGTCATGTCACTTGGATTCATAGCTTCAACACGAGCAACTCCAAAATCAGCTATTTTCAGATTCCGATTACCATCTATCAGCATATTCTCCGTTTTCACATCACGATGAACGATCTTCTTTGAGTGTAGATAGCTAAGACTGCATATTGGAGAAACATATTTTATTTCAATAAAGAATTAAGAGTTTTGATATTTTAATGGTAGATGTAAAGGAAAAAGGCTGCACCCCCTGGAGAGATCCAAAGCCAGTTGAACCACAATTTTATATGCAAGTTTCTTCCGCCTGTTTCTTATCAAGTATTGTTTTAGTGTGCCACCAGGGACAAACTCAACGATAACACAACATGCCCTAGAAGGAAGAGACTCTTGAGCACCGCTCGATGGGTTTTGCACAGGAATCTTAAGATTTGAAGTGCCCATTGAGGCTCCGACAAACTGTTGCAAAATGAATGCAAAACAATTACCAAACTGAAAAGCTACTCATTCAAACAACAACTTTGTTATGTATCTAGTAGCAGCCACATATTTCATCAACTTTGTTATATATCTAGTAGCAGCCACTAATTTAAACAGATAATTGAGGATGAAGACTATGAATTTTTACTTTTGTGACATTCGGGTGGTCAAGTTTGTGCCAGACAGCAACCTCTTGCTTAAAAGATGCTCGTAAAGCAGCAGTTTCTGCAGTAGTGGCAACACCATCCTCACCCCAGTCCAACACTTTCACTATAAAGTTCAAGATAACAATGCAAAAGTTATAAAGATTATCTCTACATCTTGCACAGGATTATCTCATACAAAAAGGATATAAGGATTATTATACTGACTTTTGCCTTCACTCTCAGCAAAACAAGACAAATGTCACCCTTGTCATAAATTTATAACAAGCATCGGTAAAAATATAGTTCCGTATGAAAGACAATTGCATAGAGAAAGAAATTTGGCAAAACAAGCCCTCTTGTCTCTATGATGTAATTTCTTTTTTGAATGAAAACACAAAAGGCCAGACTGATTTAACTCAAATCATAAGAGAGGGACATAAAAAACATAAGCTTTTTCAACAGTAGTATATTGAGGACATACTATTTCACCCACAAGAATGGAAATTTTAGGTATTTGAAGATATTGAAAAACACATTTCCATATCTTTTCACACCCTTTTCAGGAGCAACCACAACCAGCCAGAATAAAAATGCACAGTGCAAAAATACCTGCAACATCTTGGCTATCATATGTGCCCCTATAAACAGTTCCATATGCTCCATGAGCTACGACATATCGTAAATCCAATTTGGCCAAATCAATCTCCCACTCTTCTTTAGGCCTTTTTGTATCAAGGTTGTTTCTTGACCAAACCCGGCTTAAGTGCTTTTCAAGCTGAGCATCCAAACTTTTCAGATCAATTTTATCAGCTCTGAAAATCATATCTTTACTGCTTTGATTTCCGGCACCCTTCATCTTTGAATTCAGAGCCCCCACTGCTTCCAATTCCCTCTTTGGTGTCCTAACTCCATCACCTTCTGAATCCATCTTCAACACCAAAATTTGACAGCGTCAAATTCTAAAACCTATTTGAACAACAGCAAATTCGTTATTTATTTTTTAAAATGGTGAAATTGATCATATATATAAAACTGATAACACCCCAAACAGAATCTTCCTTCTATATATCTGGCTTAGAAAATCGACCAACAACTCAAACCCACAATTTTTGCCTACATTATTAACAACCTCAAAAAAAGTTGGAAGTTTAACAGTCTCAAATTGAAATTGTGATAGCAGAATAAAGAAAAGTAAAGCCATTAAAAACGACCCAATTCACTCTATTCAAAGACCAAGATCGATTACCAAGAAAAATCAAGATTTAAAGATAATATAATGAGAAAAAAGAAATACATGCAAAAGGCACAAATCTTGAAAGCGCGAACCATTAAACAAGCATAGGAATCATAAACTGAAGAGAGGAAAATCAAGAACCACAAGAAACGCCACAAGAAGCATGTCAGACTAAGAATTAAGGTAAATAAGATATAAGAAGATAAGGCATTGGCGAAAAAATCACATTTTTATTTGAAGGGATAAAAATTAAAAGAAAAAGTGTGTGCATGGATAATGGGTTTGGTGTTTAATGCAGAGGTTGTGATGATGATGACCTTGAGATGCCGAAAGGTAGCAGATCCGATCAATGCATTGCTCAAAATAAAAGTGTTATTGTTTTGAGATGGTAAAGCTGTTATCTTTTGTTGTGCGATTATGAAGGATAAAACCACAATCAAGCAAACCTAAAATATGAATAAACCAGCTGTGATTGTGAGAGAGAAATGCGCGGGTGCTGTTGCGCTAAATGTGGTGGGAGAGAGAGAGAGAGAGAGAGACGAATATGAAGGAAGAGGTGAAACAAATTTCATAGTGTCTGGAACCAAAGTCTGAAACATATATAGTACTTAATCGTAAGGTGCAGTTTGGTAGATTGTGTTTTTTTTTTATATTCAATCTGCACGTCATCACAATATCTTCTAGATATGTTTTTTATTTAGAGTCAATGTAAAGATTTGTGTATAAGAATAATATTATTTATTAATCATTTCTATATTTTTGTTTTGAAAAGTTACTTACCATTAAAAATTAATGGTAGATAATAAAATTATAGTGTATAAAAATTTTCATTATCTGTCCATATATTTACTTTCTCTTTTATATACCACTAGCGTGTCAGTCAACTTACATTCTTATTTTTTGATATAAGTGTATAAGTATAAAAAATGAAACATATAAATTCAATAGAAAATGTAAATTTAAGAATATAAGATGTAATAATTGATATGATATACATAAAACTTTTATAAATTTTTTGGGCATCTAATAATCATTATTGAGTTGTTGAATATATTTTTTTTCATGTGCTATTGTTTTATTTTTGAGTTGAGAAAGAGAGAAGATAAAAAAAAATGTGTGGATGAGTAATAATATTATTAATGAAAAAATGAAAGCAAAATGTGGAAATTTCCTTTTATTAAGGAAAGTGATAAAAATGGAATTTAAAAATTATATCATAGTAGTTATTACTTGTTTTCGTTTTATTAACAGTATAGATATCATCTCATAAAATAAAATAAGTTAATTAATATATCTCACTAATAATCTGTTTTTATCGGGAATTTTAATTTATTCCCATCTGCATAACTTTGGCAGTGATCTAGTAAAAGCCTCCTCAACAAAAATACATTCATCCCTTAGGCTTGATTATCATTTCATTAAACTTCCTTGATAATGGCATTGAGTCAATTAGTTATAGGAATCATTCAGTCAATAGATTGGTTGACTTGATTTGCATTGAAAATTATATAATATTAATTAACATTATTTAATAATTTTATATTTTAAATTTAAAAATATAATTATATGTAATTAAATAAATAATATTTTACTATGCTGTGTCACAAACAAATTTCAAACGTCCTTAGAAAACATATGTGTAACACTTTAATTGCAACAAAATTGTAAATAATTTAATTAAACAGTTAAAGTTTTGTTATAATATAAGTTAGCAAATGACAAATATAATAATTACAGATAAGTTAAAAAAATAATAATCTCAAAACGACATTGTTTTTTATATTTAAAAAAAAATTAGTTGACTTGGGCAATCCAATTGGTCCGACCATTTGATTCACTAATTTTAGGCTGAAATCGACTTAGTCGAATTGAGTCAACCTCATTTTGATGCAAAACAGGTTTGGTGAGGGGCTCAAACTAGTCAGATATTCAATTTATGGTTGAATCAGTTAGACTGACTGGTCCTGTTAAGTTTTATAATAATGCCCTATTTGGTTACAAAATTCTAAATTATTCTACTTTATATTTTTTCGAGATTAAGCATCCGCTAATAAATAAGAGATAAAAATGTATATGTTGAAAGCGTTAGATTTTATATTATTATTGTATCATTAATTTTTAATTCTTATTGACATATTCACTTTTAAATAAAAGTAGTATAAATGAATTATGAATAAAATACTGATGGTATATAAATCTTTACATAATAATTGTATAAATATTACACTGAACAAATAAAGAGAAATAATACATTATTTAAATCTCAAATGTGTAATTTTATATAAGTAATGTTTTGACTATGTTTGAGAAATTTCTTTACTTTACTTGATAATGTGAGACATTTATTAACACAGCCTTCACTATTATTATTCAGGACCATTTACAGCTCTAGTTCATTCTCTAGGTTCGTGCCATCACGGCAATTGACAAATTCAACCTATATACAATAAGTAGCTAGCCCACTCCGTTTAAGTAATATGAAAATGTTATTTTGTGTTTTTATAATTTTTTTAATATAACTACATTTTTTTATTGGAATGAGATAAAAAATCAGGATATAAATTAAGATATGTGATCTATGTTACTCCTATTTAAGAAACTTTTGGTTATGCCGTAAATTTATCTTGCTCCAAGTTGTATATGGTTTTGTTATTTATAATAATAAGTCCTCTTCAGCATACTTGGTAAGATTTTTATTGTACAGAGTAGTCAATTATTTAATTTTCGTTGTATCAAATGTACTAAATTAATATTTTCTATAAAAATAATCATGTTCTTAAATCCTTAACAAATATCCTACTTATTATCTAAAACCTTTATATGTTAAATCAGAAGAAAGAAAACCAAGCAAAACGTTGGATTTTGACGGATTCAAAATCATGCGCTAAAAAACTGGCTTCATTGATGGAAGGATTTGATTTAATCATTATCCATAGCCTTTTGGATTGCATCATCCACAACTATCTCCGAATTACCGATTCCAATGTTTTTTTAATTTACTTTGTGAATAGTTGTTTATACCGTCAATTGCGTAAATAGAATTGGTAAGGAGTTTATTGTGGCCTTACGAATTAAGGTTCTCTTTTGTGGTCATAAATATTTCCCTCATATATATCCCACCACGTGTTTGATTCTCATGGGTCATCTGTTACTATATAATTGGATCCTCATTGAACAGATGATAAACAACAACAACATCATCTATAACTTTGGTTTGTTTGATTTCATCCACTACCACAAAATGGCTTATAGGGCACTGGTAATTCAAAACGCTCTTTCACATTTTTGATATAATAATATTTGTTATGGTTTTTAAACATTGGAATTCTTTGTCTTCCAATTTTATATGAGACATTGTTTGAAATAGATGATCTATATCCCTTCAATTTGAACAAAATTCATTCAAGGCATATGAATTCAAAATCATGGGTGCAAACGATTACTGTTGTAGTCAATCTAAAATTGATTTTTTTTCACATTATTTTAAATCATTGTAATTTTTACTTAACAATTAATCGTTGCTGCTATACAAAAAATTAAAATAGTTACAGGATTCATAAAAACGTGTGTGGTATGTAATTAACTTTGGTGCATGCATGCATGCAGAAAAATTGGCAAATGATAGTGACTGAATTTAGAGGAGGAAGAAGATCAATGGTTACCTCCACCATTCCAAAAATGAAGCCCATGTCACCCACCATGGATCCTGCTCATGATTCTCATTCCACTCATTCTACTCATAGGTCTGCATGCAAGTTTTGAATATATAATATAGTAATGAGTAAATAGCATTTATGCATGCATGCAAGGTTTATAATAAGAATGTGATTTGTGATAGGATGAGTACTCTGAAAGCAGATTTAGCACCAGTGTATATTGTATGTGGAATGGTGGTTGTGGCTGTTTCAATTGGAGTACACACTGCATATCAACAATTGGCACGATCTCCTGCTGTTCATGTTAACAAGAAAAGAAGAGAATCAGTACCTGAGTTTTCTGAACCTGATCACACCATCAAATCCTCCAACAATTTCATCAATGGTTCCTTCTTAAGGAAACTCTCTCATATTCAAGAAAACAAGGCCACTCTCAATGACCCTCTTCACCCCAATCCTTTTACTCAGTAAGTTTCTTCTTCTTCTTCTTCTTCAAGAAATTACAAGGCTACTTTAAATAAATTTATTAATAAGGCGTTTTAATTTGTTGCAGTCCTCGACCCGCAGAGACATTGAAGTCAGTGGGCATTGATCCAAGCAAGCGTTGATCTATTGTCTCTCTCATTTTTCCTCAATTATAAATGGTGGCTCATTATTATTAAGTTATATATATATATATATATGCTCATAGCTTCTATCTTCCATTTTCAGTATTTCAATTGAAAATGTAGTGTGAGAGAGAGTGTTGAGTTTGTGGATATTAAAAAAATGTTGTTAATTTCAATATGGGTATAAGTAAAAGATAGGTTGTAAATAAGATAACACTTGGTGTTGTAAAGAAGCCATAATGGCATTCATTAACTTTATTTAATATTTATATATTCTTTTTATCTGTTGTCATATTCTTTTTCTTTTTTACTTTGCTTTGTATAGTTAATAAATTATGAAATAAATTTGATAATATATTTTGACTAAAAAACTTAAGACACTAGTTTTACAAAGGTTGACACTTATATGTATTTTAATTTATTCATTCTTTTTTTCAAAGCTAAATTAGTAGATTCAAATATTGGAGTACTCGATCAAAGCTTCTAAGTAGATTATCATTTGATTTCCTTGGATCCTTTACAATTTCTTTGAATGACTACTACTTGTTTAAATAACAATATATTAGCACATAATACTTTTACATTGAGACATGTACCGGAATTCCGAATACATATATCTTTCTAAACATATTATAATTATTAGAACACATGTAATAATAATAATGAATGTAAAACTTTTGTTTTATCTGGGCCTAATTTATTTGGAGGCGAACCGATCTGTGAGTACAAATTATGTTGAAGTAATATATATATAAAATAAATGCTATCACAAGTTCCTAGGGTGTAGCATTTTTTTTAAATGCATAGAAGATATATTGTTTTCTCAATCCACTTACTGTTGAATTGAAAAAGGGTGGGAGGTTGAGTTGAATATGATGTATTAGTCTAAAAAGAGCGCATTACTGCACAGTAACAATATTAGTAGTTGTGGGAAATGGGAATGTATAGTGTAAAGTTCGCAACATAGCACGTGATAGACAAAGTATGCATGTTACTTAAACAGTGAACACTATGATTTCGCATGAAATTCCCTTCCTAGGCGCAAGGAATGTGTGGAAGTACCTTGTATAAAGTAACCAAATTAAAAGACATTCACACCCTCCACCTTCGATCTTTTTTCATATTCTATGGTTTCTTCTATTGTCACTAAGTAGAGGCACTCCTCATGATTCATGAATATGTTAATTTTGCACCTCCACTTCACATAAATGTAGATTTTACTATTAAATTGGGTATATGGAAGTTGGTGTTATGGAATTGCGCACTGCGCTTCAAAATGGAGCCTCTTATCCTTCATGTCATGTTGTTCAAGTCAGCATGATTAATGTACCATATACGTCACTCTTCACAAACTCCCTTCCTCAAATTCAGCAACCATAAATGGGTACTTCACCTTAAGCGGGTAAAATGGAACTTTCATTTTTATTTCAAACCACGTACTAATTTATAATTTGTTATACTTCTCAATACATTATTATGCATATCAACTATACCCTTATGAATAATTATTTATTTTTATAGGGACCTACTACCCTTAACGCCTACATTCCACACATCATGTTACTTTTGCTTATTTGTTGAGCGTAACGATAAAAGGTCAGAGAATTAGGGATCCTTTCAGAATCCGTAGAAACGTCAATCTTATAAACCAGATCAAATCATAAGTGTGATAATGTGTATTATGAGTTAGATATTTCGATAATGGTAATACGATCTATGCCAACCATCACTCAACAATATATAGAATTAGAATGCAACATGGTAATAAAGTCAAAATTTATTATAATTATATGATATAGTTTTTTCTTACCTTTATATAAAGTCAAAGTTTATTATAATTATATGATATAATTTTTTCTTACTTATTTGCCATTCAAGTTAACTAAAATTATAATATTTTCCTACATAATAAAAAATATTAATAAGAGTTAGAGTAGGCTACATATACCAAAAATATTAAATCAAAAATATAATTTCTAAGATCATGTACACTTAACACGTGATATAATTCTCTAAAATGAAATATATAAAAATTAAACTTTAATACTAAAAAATAATAATGCAGGTTGGTAGACATGAAATATCTATCAATATGCTAATAATTATAAGTCTTAAACATTGTAAAACACTAAAACTAAAGTATATTTTAAAATAAACAATGTCAAAGTAGATAATTGTCATTTTATAAAATATTATTAATTTAATCAACAATATTTCTAAACAATGTCAATGTAAATAACTACCAATATAATTTATAAATCTCTAATCTTAATAAGAAATGCATAAGATGTGAAAGAAGGAAGGAAGAAATGGAAAGATGAGGTATACACGGTGATGAACAAGTATCTATTCATTAACGAAGAGATAAATACTTAATTTTACATGTGTTTTTAATGACAAAAGTATTGTTATATTGTATATATAAGGATAAAAATGTCTTACCATATTATTATTTCCTTTATTTTTTGTAGTATTTGTCTATCCATTAATGAAGAGATCGTTACTCGACCGTAATGCTAAAGAAAAGTATTATTGTTAATTTAAACACCACTCCTCAAAATCCATTAAGAAATCAATTAGACACCATATCAGTGTACATTTAAAACAAGACATTATACCAAAAAGTCATTAAAATATGTGGTCAACATACCAATAATTTGTATGATGTTAATAGTGAATCGAATTAAATAATTGGTAATAATAATTTAAAAGGAAGTGAATATTAAAATAAAATAAAAAGTGAAACCGTAGAAGCAGAAAATGTGGAGGGAGGGAGGGAGTAAAATAGGGATATAGAGGATCCAGCTTGATTCTGAAGTGGTAGTAAGGTTACTTTTATTAGCGATAAAAAAGAGAGAGAGAAGAATAAATAAAGAAGACCAAAAGAAAAAGAAAGAAACAACACCAATAACAATAGAGAGAGAGAGAGAATATTTTATTGTTGTTGTTGTTGAAGTAGTATTACTAGTTGTCCCGCCTTTGATTTTGTTGAATTGTTGAGAATACGAAGATGAACACTCCTCACAGGAATCAGATCAACTCTCCTCTTCATCCCAACTTTTCTCCATTTCAGGTTCTCTCTCTCTCTCTCTTCCATCGATTTTATCTTTTTATTATGCTTTTATTAATACTCTTAGGGTTTATGATTTCCAATTATTACTCTCTCATCTCCTATATTACACTCTTTACCTTACCGCAATACAAATTCGGCTCCATTTTGTGTGTGTATCAGATTATCCTTTAATTCATCCAGATCAATCATGTTTTAAGGCTTCTCTATATGCAGGATTCACCTGTTTTCAACTTTATCAATAGTTTATCTCCTATACAACCTGTTAAGACTGTTCCGATTACTCAGACTTTCAACTCACTTGCCTGTTCATCACCTCCGTCCATTTTCACATCACCACATGTCACCACTCTCAAGGAATCCAGATTCTTAAGGAGGTATAAACAAATGTTCGCTACTTTTCATCAATCATTTTGAGTTATATATATATATATATATATATATCCCTGAATTGCTCATTTCTGATGTTGTATCTATTCTTCATTACCAGACATATCCCTTTGGACACATCAAAGCATACAGATTCATCTGAAGATGTAGATAAAATTTATTCAAATGAAGAGGCCCTTGCAGATTCAACTCATGTACATCATAACTTGAGCAGATTACAGGATCAAGAGATTTCCATAGGAGATGCTGCAACCGAGCTGCCACAATCCTTGAAGTATAATTGTGGTAGTCCTGGATATGATGCAACACTTTGCATCGATGAGGAGAACATCCTTCTGGAGTTGCCTAGTGAGGCAGCATCAGATGTTCCCTTTGTTAAAAAAGAACACCGTAAAAAAAACTCAGTTGAGAGCGAAGTTCTTTGTCAGGGAACATGTCAAATTGAGCCAAAGAGTGAACTCCAAGAGTGTGTTTGGGATGGTTTAACTCCTGATCCCGCTGATCTGTT
The DNA here is from genome assembly GCF_001865875.1 of Lupinus angustifolius. NCBI lineage: Eukaryota > Viridiplantae > Streptophyta > Magnoliopsida > Fabales > Fabaceae > Lupinus > Lupinus angustifolius. The sequence continues at coordinate 241,911 of NC_032014.1, read as the reverse complement.
TATTTTTAATTCACCAAATGAAGCAAGAGCTTTTAATGGTCTATTTCAAAAACCCTTGGACTCTTCTGTTGATTTTATGTCCCTGTTGCCACAATCTACCATCAATAATGGTCAGAATGTGCAAATTGTTCATTCTATTGCTTCTGGTTTTGAACATGAAATTGAAGATCATCGTTCTGAGCCAGTAGCAGCCACAGAAACAGACCATGCAGTGGACAATGTTGCCATGAGTAGCAATCCAAATGGGAAAACAGATGATGAGGTAAGGAAGTGAAGTCTGACAGTGTTGTTAAGAATTATGTGTGCTATATCTTTTCGTGGATGTTAATGAGTTATGTCAAAGGCATGATTTTGTAGGCGATGTTGCATGTATGGGTATGATGATTATAGGAACTCATACATGCAATGTTGCATTTTTTATAAAATATTTGAGACTTGACTTTTATTTTTTATATCATCTTGTTTTGAGAATGTATTGACTATTGAACAAAATGACTCACTCTAGCAGTACTTTTTTCTTTTGTGTTAAGCTTGTTTCTGTGATGCACCGTGGTCTGCGGAGGCGCTGTCTAGACTTTGAGATGGCCAGTGTAAGGCGGAAGAACTCAGATGATTATTCAAAGACAGATTCCAATACTTTACAATCTGGTGGAAGGAATGTTGCTAATGAAAAGCAACCGATTCCTACAGAGCAGAACAGTGTTTCACGAAATTGCATTTTGCCGGGAATCGGTTTACACTTGAATGCACTTGCAACCTTAAAAGATCACAACATCATAAAAAAGGAAAAGTTTCCCTCTGGAAGACAACACACTCTGCTATGCTCCACTTCTTCGTTGCAAATCTCTACAAGCCAAGAACATCATCTATCCTTGGGTGCTGTATCATCTGAAAGAGAATTTGATTCGTCAAACAATGATGTTCAGCCTGGTGAAGATTGTTCCCAGGCGTCAGCTTACACGGCTCGTGAAAATCACATTTCGATTAGCCCCAAAAAGAAAAGGAAAGTGCAGTTTCTGCTTACCGTGCTTATGTCTGATAATCTCCAACCTGTCATTTTATGTTTTTCTTCTCCTCGTTAGCTGACACCGAATTAATTTGCAGACATAAGTCAGACCCAGCTGGAGAAACCGAGGGCTGCAAGCATTGTAATTGCAAGAAATCGAAGTGTTTGAAGCTGTAAGTTGTAATGAATGTTCTTAAGTTTATATTTTTTGTAAGTTCTAATGTCTTAGGTTTATTAAATTTCAATACAGTAATGTAATTTTAATCTTGAAATTATCATATAATATTACCCAAAAAACATCTTTCAACCAAACTCATTTGACTAAAATTGTGACAATGATGTAAGCAAAGTTGGTTGTTCTCTAAATTCTAAACGACTTCCATCATGTAAATTGATGTTTTTTATCTGTTTTATTGTCCTGTTTATGTACTATAAAGTACTGTCTTTCCTTTGGGTTTTGAGCATATTTTCCTTCTCTTGCACTCCAGACCTTTCATAACATGAAGGCTTTACAATAGAAAAAATGGGAAGAAAATGACCTTGTTTGGCTTTAAAATTAACCTTTTTATACTTTGCTCTCTTTTCTCTCTTTTTTACCAGTTATTGTGAGTGTTTTGCTGCTGGTGTCTACTGCATTGAACCTTGCTCCTGTCAGGACTGCTTCAACCAAGCTATTCACGAAGATACTGTTCTTCAAACTCGCAAGCAGATCGTGTCTCGTAACCCTCTGGCATTTGCTCCTAAAGTCATCAGAAGCTCCGAGTCTGTGCCTGACTTTGGGGTCAGAAAATAAAAGTTAATTTTGTTCTCCACAGTTGAAATATGACCACATTTATGGTATTTTAATCGTTTTCTTCTTGCAGGGTCCTTGGGTGCTGTATCATCTGAAAGAGAATTTGATTCGTCAAACAATGATGTTCAGCCTGGTGAAGATTGTTCCCAGGCGTCAGCTTACACGGCTCGTGAAAATCACATTTCGATTAGCCCCAAAAAGAAAAGGAAAGTGCAGTTTCTGCTTACCGTGCTTATGTCTGATAATCTCCAACCTGTCATTTTATGTTTTTCTTCTCCTCGTTAGCTGACACCGAATTAATTTGCAGACATAAGTCAGACCCAGCTGGAGAAACCGAGGGCTGCAAGCATTGTAATTGCAAGAAATCGAAGTGTTTGAAGCTGTAAGTTGTAATGAATGTTCTTAAGTTTATATTTTTTGTAAGTTCTAATGTCTTAGGTTTATTAAATTTCAATACAGTAATGTAATTTTAATCTTGAAATTATCATATAATATTACCCAAAAAACATCTTTCAACCAAACTCATTTGACTAAAATTGTGACAATGATGTAAGCAAAGTTGGTTGTTCTCTAAATTCTAAACGACTTCCATCATGTAAATTGATGTTTTTTATCTGTTTTATTGTCCTGTTTATGTACTATAAAGTACTGTCTTTCCTTTGGGTTTTGAGCATATTTTCCTTCTCTTGCACTCCAGACCTTTCATAACATGAAGGCTTTACAATAGAAAAAATGGGAAGAAAATGACCTTGTTTGGCTTTAAAATTAACCTTTTTATACTTTGCTCTCTTTTCTCTCTTTTTTACCAGTTATTGTGAGTGTTTTGCTGCTGGTGTCTACTGCATTGAACCTTGCTCCTGTCAGGACTGCTTCAACCAAGCTATTCACGAAGATACTGTTCTTCAAACTCGCAAGCAGATCGTGTCTCGTAACCCTCTGGCATTTGCTCCTAAAGTCATCAGAAGCTCCGAGTCTGTGCCTGACTTTGGGGTCAGAAAATAAAAGTTAATTTTGTTCTCCACAGTTGAAATATGACCACATTTATGGTATTTTAATCGTTTTCTTCTTGCAGGGTGATCCAAATAAAACTCCAGCTTCAGCACGACATAAAAGAGGATGCAACTGCAAGAAATCAAGTTGCCTAAAGAGATATTGTGAATGTTATCAGGTTTTCACCCTACCTATATCATGTGTGCCTCCAATAGTCCAATTTCAGTAATAATACTAAATAGAATTGGTATTTTCTTTTGTAGGGTGGTGTTGGTTGCTCCATTAGCTGTAGATGTGAAGGGTGCAAAAATGCTTTTGGTAGAAAGGATAGTAAGTTCTCCCTTAGATTTGAGTAGACATTGACAATTAGGATCATCAATCTATCTCCAACATATGTTTGTTTGGTGGGGTAGTAATATTCTTTGGTTAATTGATTTTTTTGTCAATTCCTTATTTTTCCATTTCAGGTTCTGCTCTTGTAGATGCTTGGCCAGAAGAAGAATCCGGAGCACGCGAAAAGAATGTGGCAAAAAAAGCTTTACAGAAAACTGAAATTCAGAATATTGAAGATCATTCAGACTCTGCTCTTGTCGCAACACCATCACGGCTTTCCAGGTCTGATGTGCTGACTTTTTGTTAGTTGAGATGGTATAATTGATTTCGGTTGTTTAATGTATTTGATTTTTATGTAATACAGGACATTGCTTCCATTGCCCTCTTCATCCAAAGGAAAGCCACCAAGATCTTTTGTCACAACCATCTCCGGTTCTGCATTGCCTGCCAGCAGCCAAAAGCTTGGGAAACCAAATTCTCTTTGGTCTCAATCTAAGCATGTTCAAACTGTTCCGGATGATGAAATCCCGGATGCTCTCTGCAATGATAACTCTCCTGTCACTTGCATCAAAACTTCTTCTCCGAATGGCAAGAGGATATCTTCTCCCAAGTGTGACTTGGGGTCCTCTCCGAGTCGCAAAGGTGGCAAGAAATTGATATTAAAATCCATCACTTTATTTCCTTCCCTCGCCAATCAGCAGTAGAATGGTGACATTTTTCTTCTTTCATGTTTAGTTTGTTGCTGCAGAACCCGTGCTTAGGTTTGTGTATATTGAGCTGTTTTACTTTGGTAACAACATGCTGCTTGCTTTATGTACTAGTTAAGTGATGGTTATAGCCTTATAATCATTCCAAGGATTAATCTTTATTCTTTAATGTTATGATTAATCCATCCTTCTAATTAGTGTTTGTTGGTCTTAATCGGGTGTATTGTCATTCAGAATCACCCTATCAAAAAACGTTTGATTTGATCTGCTAAATTGAAGCACTCCCCTCTGAATTACATTTTTGTGTGCCTCATGTATCTTTATTTCTTCATATCTTGTGATGTTTAAGTCATACATATGATTTAATAATCACATTTGATAAATATTGACAACTAAATTAAAAGGAAATGATAATATATGTGTGAGAAGAGGAGCAATAATAAGAATATAGTTAGGAAATAAATTATAAATATATGGAGTTTTTAAAATATCAGAAGATTTAGAATAACATTAAAAAATAAAAATATCAGAAGATTTAGAATAACATTGAAAAATTAAAATATCAGAAGATTTAGAATAACATTACAAAATTAAAATATCAAAACAAATTGAATGAATGAGTATAATCCACATAACTTAGAGGTCAGAATTGCTTTCGTTCAGAATTGAATGTAGTATCCCTCAAGAAAATAGGCACAGCTAAAATATTGCTCCAAAATGATCTTATATAAATTAAACATAGAAATGATATGGATTAGGAAAATAATCACCCCCTTTTCAACGTCATTTTTTACCCTTACTAAAGCAAAGGTCTCACGAACAAAAGCTTTAACTTTTTTAAGGCAACCGAACATAGTTCTTAGATTATTTAGTTTCCTTAACCATTATGGTAAGATTCAATTGCATGAAAAAATTGTTGGTAGAAGAAAGTCAAAATTCATTTTTATAATCTCCAAACCATTGAAAGATTTAGTTAGGTGCATAAGGATTTGCTGACAGAAACACACATGTGAACAAAATAGAAATATATATAAGGATTTGCTTATAGTTATAGATCATTGTTCCTTGTCAGTATTAGGATCGATCAACTCCAACCGACGCATAGGATCATGGCCCTCATGGAGGAAATCAAATTTGGTTAGCGTGACTATCAATCACATCAGGATGGTTGACCTAGCTATGGGAAAGAACGACAATAACAAGACATGACCTAGTCAACACCTTTAAATCATAAAACTCAACTATAATACTGATCACACTGCTTTTATGACACAACCTTATTATAGGACTGAATACATAGTCTAAATATTGTGAATTTGTGGGTTCATCTTTGTGAGGTGGCAAGGGTGGACCTACTCTAAGATTACTACACTATGAGCATGAGAGATAGAGCAGCTCACCCTGACAAAAAGCATGGCGTTAATCGGATGGATAGGCAACTTGTCATGATTAAAGTATTCACCTTGAAATATATCGGAGGTCCATCATAAGAATATGTTATGAATGGCATGAAGTGGAAATTTGACTTTTCTCATGGCAATTTCATTTCACTATTTAGTCCTTATTTACAGAATAGTACCATCTTTAAATCGCCATATATTTTCGCTTAAACACAGTTTTTTACATGTAGAATTAGGAAATATTCAATTGACTAGATTTTTAAATAGCACACCTCAACTTTTCTCTAAAAAAATTAAAGCTAAAAGAGAACTCAGATTACCGATGTTCCAATTGGAGAGGCCGAAAAAAGTGTTTCAAAGAAGACAGGTTCTGAAGGAGATGAATTTACAAGAAAAGGGGCATGGTAATTCTGCTGATTATCAAATGGAAATTCAATAAAATTAATAGAGGAAACAAGTCACTCGTTAAATGAGCCCTGTTCTATTCAAGAAGCCTTATTTGGAACAAAACCTCAAATGATAAATACATGAACATTTTGCAAAGTTCTTGTCTTATAAGGATGGGAACATGCAATACGAGAAAAAAATATGTCTTCATGTGATATAATAAGAGTTCTTCAGATTGTAAGAATGCTTCAAATTTGACAAACACAAAGCAAATGTAGATTGCAAGCAAAACCTGTCTCTCCATGTCACAACAAAACTGAAAATAATTAATAAAAACAGCAGAAATCCTAAAAGGAACTACGACTGCATTTTCAATAAGTTCAAGCTCCAACAATTTCGGCTGCTGGCTCGGCCAATGTTTCATCGGCAGGTCTGTCCACCTTTGTACCAACATCTTCTGAGTAATCACCATGAACCTACAGCACCAGAAATAAAGGCATCACATTAGTTTACTGAAGATGTTGAGAACTAAAGTTGTCCCATGGTATAAAAAAATTGATGAACTCAGTTGAAACAATTATCATTAGATATAAGGACAGCAAAATCAAAAGAGGAAAAGTTGAGAAAGGGATATACCTCCATCAGTTTACCAAGATCAAACTTGGGAGCTTTCAGGATCTTAACTTTGCGGATAAAGACATTCTGGAGAGGGTAAATACCACAAGTTGCCTTCTCAATCTCTTTTCCAATACTCTCAGGGATGAACTTCTTGACCAACTCTTTCAGATCGACAGATGTGGCATGGTTGATAATGATCTCCCTCATCTTCCTGCGGATCTGAAAAGACATACATGTATTTCGCATGATTAGATATACAATAATATGCCCTACAACAACACCCCTAAAATGAAAAGAAAAAACAGAATAGAATGAGAAACATAACATAACAAGAGATAATTTGAAGCACAGCACTGAGAATGCAACCCCAAGTTGTCATACAACTATATCCCGATAAACGAACACGTTCTTATTTATTTAAATCTAGATTAGCCCACTTTGGCATGTATACAAAATTGCACAGAATACATACCTGTCTAATCTGGCTAGATTGGGCATAAGAGGTCCTCTTAATCTGGTTTGCACGCCTCTTGGTGAACCCAATGCAGAACAACCTCAAAGTATAGTTATCAGTGGTCTTCACATCCACATGAGCTTCAATTAAAGTTTGCCACTTACGAACCAACGACCTCAACTTGTCAGTGGTAAAATCCATTCCCTACGTATGAAAAGATAAATTAAAAGTTAACTAATATTTATATAAAATTGTATCAGATGTGATAAAAAAAGAGGTTGAGTGAGGAATGATACCCAGAAGTTGGTGAGAACATTCTTCCCTTGAACATCCTCAGCTCTCAAACGAATCTTCCTGAAAGCGTGATCTTCATCCCCTTGAAGATCAGCCAACGAGACCTCAAACACTCTATGTTTCAGTCCTTCTGAAGCAATCTGTTATTTCAAATAGAATAATTCACAAAGGTCAACACCGTACATTGTATGTAGACACAGTCACGTGTCCAAATTAGCAAAATGAATCAAACAACTAATCAAAATGATAAGGAACTCAATAAAATGATCACAATGTGAAATAACCCAAATACATTATTAAGCTATGAGTTTAAAATCTATGCACTGTGTCAACACATCATCCACCATTAAATCAATGGTGGATTATTGCCGACAGTACAAAAAACTCTTACGCAGCGTATAAATATTAAATCCTTAAGCTATTGCGCAATGATCATAATAACATGAATACATGATTAGGGCATAAAAAAGAGAGTAATAATATAATGAGTATTGGATTGTGTGAGTAACGTACCCTGGTACCCTGAGTACGAGAGACAAGTGTTTTGCCGACATTCTTAACCTGAAAAAGAGAAGGTGCCTTGATATCGTACCAATCCTTCTTGGAAAATGGATCAGCGCTGCAAAATGAAAGAGAAGTATAAGAGAAAGTGATAATCAAAAGAAATGTAAGAAAATGAAACATACGCTTTCTTCTTGCCACCCTTCTTTCCCTTTGAGATTCTCTTGTTCTTTCCCACAGCCATCTCTCAATCACTCTTCTTCTTCACTTGTTGCAGCCGTAAACCCTAGAGCTCTCGTGCATTACATATATATTCTCATCTTGGGCTTCATCGTGGGCTTCATCGTGGGCTTCATCTTGGGCTTCCCTCACCAATTCAACTCTCACTTAGGCCTTTATCTATGTAATTACCTTTTTAAGTTTTCTATCAATTTTTTTATACACCAAAATATTAAAATCACATATAATGTATTATTTGTCGTTGGATCAGAACTGAGAGGGTACAGTTAAAATTTGGCAAATTATGGTATAAGTTTGAGTTTCAAGTTATCTTGACGTGTAAGTAACCAATTGTTGTTAGAAGAAAAGGAAAAGGAGAAATGAAATTATTGACAATGAATGTAGACGCGATAATTGTTTTAATAAAGTAGTCATTCTTAATCATTCCATAGTCTCTTCTCATTTTTTATTAAATACAAAAGCATTCTCTGTTTTAAAAAGATTTAAATTCCATCACCCCACCAATCACAATTGTTGTCAAATATGTAAGTTTCTTCTTCTTCATTCTTGGTTTTACTTGTTACTATTTTTCTGCAATCGTGATCAATTCAGTAAGGATAAATGAAGTAATTTGGGAAAGCTTAAGTAAAATTATTTTGGGTGCCTTTACCAATCTTTTAGTCCCATCGCAATTGTATTTTTTGGAAAGCTCATCCAAAATAATTTCAAGGGACCATACAAAATAATATTAGAAGAGTCAACCAAAATTATTTCCGAACACCCTAATAGAAGCTTATAGGCTTTAATATTATGTAAAATTCCATCTTAAAATAACAGTGTTGACCTGTAGTTGCTAAACTTGTTGCGAGAAAACTTATGTGGAGACGAAATCATATAAAGACAACCAATAAGATCATGATAACATATTTATATTTTAATTTTATTTAAATTTAATCTTAAATAATAACATAAAAACAATAAAATATTATTGTCTCCAAATGTGACATGTTATATGCATTTTCGTACAAGTTTTTCTCACTTGTTCCATGCTCCCCATGCAAACTTGATTGGACAAGACAAACAGACAATTGAGCAGCATTCATTGTACATATGTTTTTTATTACAACAAGAACCACATGAAGTTGTGCACAGAAAAGGAAAAGAAAACATTATTGCTACATGGTTGTTCATGCCAAAAAAATCAAGCCAACAAAGTACTGTTCTATTATTGCAACACCATGGAAAAATATCACATTTGTGTAGTCAAGTCGTCAATTTGCTTGTGTCACAATCATATGTTAATTTATTATTAAAGTGAATTAGTGGTGAATAAATTTGTATATGATACTTAACATTCATGGAATTAAGCTAACCAAACAGACAATGCAAGCCTAGCCTATATTGATCTACACTATTTGCTTTGAGCTGAGCATGACCTCAGAGTGATGGAAAAGTATTTTCAACATAATCATGTGTTCCTTACAACATCTCTATTCTTATCAACAACATCCTTATTTTGTGAATTATGTTATTAAATAAGAATAATGATAGAGAAATAAGATCAAAGATGGAGAATAAAAAAGCAAATATTTAGTTAAGAATGATTAAACAAAATAATAATAATTTTTTTAATTAATATAATTGTTAGAGAAACACAGACATGGTGTTATACATTCATATTTGACTGTGTATAATGCCAAGAAATGTTGGAGAGTAAAGCCAAGGATCATTCCAAAATTTGTTGTCTCCACACATTCTATAAAGTAATATATAAGAAACTACTTTATGTTTTTATCATATTTCTTTTTACTTAACCATCATTGATTGGATTGGTATATAAATGGATTAGAATAACAAATTCTATAGTAAATGGTCTCGGACGGAGATCATTTTCCAAATGGTATTTTACTCCATATTCTAAATTAATCAAAATACTTCATTTTATTAGTTTTTGTTTTTAAAATTTTTATTTTATTGACGTATTAATATATGATACCGATCCAAATGACCCTCCCATTATTTTCCACTGCCTTATGTCCCTTACAACATGGAGTAAATTATGGCATTCTCTCTCTCTCTCCCTCTCATCTCAAACTCCATAAAACCCTTCTTTGAACACTCACTAACATCAAAATCCCAAGCGAGCATCATGCCAAAATAAAGATATTAGAATGTATCTTATTTATTTCTGCATTATTATCATCTCTGACTCACATCCTTGTATTTTGAAGATATAGACTCTCATGTTTATAAAGCTTTGAAGGAAGATAAGAATTAACAAGTATAGAAACATGGAAATTGAGGTTGCTAAATGCGAGTGTTGTGATTTGAAAGAGGATTGCACCCAAGATTATATTACTGAAGTGAAGGACAAATTTGATGGCAAATGGTTATGTGGGTTGTGCTCAGAAGCAGTGATGGATGAAGTTATCAAAAGCAAAAAGCCATTTTCCATAGAAGAAGCTGTGAAAGCTCACATGTCATTCTGTGTTAAGATCAAATCCAATCCTGCTTTTCGTGTTGCTGATGGAATGAGGCAAATCCTAAGGAAAAGGTCAACTGAATTGTCTTCATCTCAGCCTTCACCAAACAAGGTCAACCACCACTTCTCAAGTGGGTGATTCCTCTAGTTTCACACTTCACTCATGAAAAACAGAGTAATCTGTTTTGGTTATAATAATAAAATTGTAGTTAGCTTTTCATTCTGTTTTTTGTTTTATACATGAAGTGCTGTTTCTTGTGAAGGGTCTTGTCTTCTTATTTCTATTTGATTTTCAAGTTTCAGGTGATCCTTAATTTGGCATCCATCATTTTCTCCTTATTCCTAATCCATCATTTTTATTTGTTTTCATGATGATCTAAAAGAAGCTAGCGTAGGATGCAAGACAAGTGACATTGATGCATTAAGAGAAAGAAGTTATATCATATTTTTGCATTATAGTTTGCAAATCGTGGTTTGATTGAGTGGAAAAGTATTTTATATCATTTTCACTGGCCATTATTTAGATTCAGAATCGCATCCAAATTAATGTTTTGGATGAGACAAGTCTCATACAGTAATATATACAGAAAAGTTGAAATAGATTATAATATTCAACTTCCCACTCAACTAGTTATAAATATTCACTATTAATAAAGGAATATATATAGTCAACTCCACACTCCACACTCCACAATATCATGCCTCAATTTTCAAACACAGGAAAATGAGTATTTTCATCCCTACCCTGTTATGTTATGGAGGATGTCCTCATCACATTTTAGTGCCTAAAGTCTAGAGCTCACCAGTCACCACCATAACAAGAAACATCAAGCGGAGAATCTAAAATAATTATAAATTATAAGCTCATTACAATTACAAAAACAGAGTAGAATAGCAACAACATTTTCTCATTAAGTGAAACAAATTACATAGGTCAAACCAATTTCTAGTATTTTCATCAAAACATAAATGTCAATTTATAGTGGTTGCAAATCACCAAAAGTCTTGATAAGGAATAGAATTGAGGACGTGACAGTATAGTTCATTTTACTATCAGAGATAAATCACCAAAAGTCTTTACAAGAACAAATACCACCATTAAAATGGTGAAACCTAGTCCTATCTCTCACAACAATCTCTACTTGAAAGACCTTGGAAACTAACTTCATAAACGTATGGCAATCCTCACATATTCTAAGATTTTTAACTATGCGAATGTTTGATTCTTTCCTCCTGCTAATTAGCCCATAGCAAAGTGCTAACTTTTCACTGTGCCACAGAACTACTTCCTTTTTCTCTTCCTCTTCTAAATCAATCAAAATGCCTGAGCCGCTCGGTCTGTACCCAACCAGCTTCAATTGATTAACCACCTCATCTAACTTCTCATATATTTCATCAGATTGTTTATGATATCTATCTGCCATAAAAAACACATGCACCTCATTATCCATTTCGATCCTACTATATGCTCTTTCCTTAGAGATGCCTTTATGTCTCATTAATTTCCTGATCAGTCCAACATCATCCCATCTTCTTTCTTTGGCATAAATGTTTGACAAGACTACAAAGGCTCCATCATGATCAGGCTCTAAATCAAGAAGTCGTTTGGCGGCGAATTCCCCTAAATCATCCTCACCATGAACCCGACAAGCAGACATAAGGGACCCCCAAATGATAACATTTGGCGCAAAAGGCATCGTCTCAATAAGCTCAATAGCTTTCCTCAACAGTTTGGCTCTACAATATAGGTCAACCATGCAACCATAGTGCTCAAGTTTGGGAGAGATGCCATGCTCATTAATCATGGATGAAAAGAACTTGTGGCCCTCCTCAACCAAACCTGCATGGCTGCAAGCATAAAGGACACCTATAAATGTTACACCATTGGGCTCAATGTTTTGTTCTTTCATCCTATGGAAAAGGTTTATGGCCCTATCAGCATCACCATGCATGGCAAAAGCATTGATCATACTGGACCATGATACCACGTTTTTTCTTGGCATGTTCTGAAACACCTCTCTTGCTCTGACCAAGTTCCCACATTTGGCATACATATCAATCAGGGCATTGTTGACAGATAACTCTCTTCCAAACCCATTTTTATCTACATAGGTATGAATCCATTTTGCTTCAGTAAGTACACCAACATGAGCACAAGCAGAAATGACACTCAGCATTGTGATCTGATCAGGTGCTATACTCTGCCGTTGCATTTCATTGAACAAGTTAAGAGCCTCGTGAGGCTGATCACTATCAGCATAACCAGATATCATTGCACTCCAACACACCATGTCCTTTTCAACCATTTGGTCAAATATGAAGCGAGCATCTTTAACCATCCCAAGTTTTGCATACCCTGAAAGCATTGCAGTTGAAACAACCAAGTGTTTCGACGAGAGTTTATCATAGAATTCCCGAGCTAAATCAATTACACCACAATTTGCATACATGTTAACAAGAGCACTCTGTAAATAAGAGTCAGCAGAAAGACCATTATCCAGAATGAACTCATGGATCACTTTGCCGTAACTTAAATTTCCAGCACGGCCACAAGCAGAAAGCACGGTACGAAGAATTATAGCATCTGGCTCCATACCAGAGTTGTCCATTTCTTCATAGAGCTTCAAAACATGATCATAATGACCACTCCGACAGTATCTGTTTCAAAAAACACTAAAGTTCAAAATTTATTCAGCAAGTTGTAGAATGGTAATGATTCATAAATTATGGCAAGGTTAAAATATTTTTTTAGTGACACACTTCGTATTCAACTTAGACCTTACAACAACAATAGTCAAGCCTTATACGGGGAACTTAGTTGGCCCTACATGTAAAAGAAGTTAAATACAATTTCTAAATGTACAAAAAAAATTAAAATTTGATAATCTCCCTTTATTGTTGTTATAACATCCTTAGCTGTCCCCTAAAGCAAAAAATAGCAATTCAGTGCATGAGGCTTTCACCTAGTGGAATATGGGTGCACATCTGCTGTCCCACTTTTTGTACCACTCTGTTGTGTACTAACAACTTTCATTCATTGAAAAAAATTATTTAACTTAAACCTGTAATTATTAAATATTTTTCTGGTCCTGGCACATGGAGTGACCCGTGGAATCTAGGGAGGGAAATTGTACTGAACTTGAATATGGTGTAATAAGAAAACGACCAACATGAAAATGGTTATACATTAAGGGATTGGGATGATTTTTTTATGTATAGTGATGAAGTTGAAAAAATGCTTAATGTAGAGGGACGGACAGTATATTTCAATCTTATGAAATAAAATGATAACATACCCATCAATCATAATGTTCCAGGCCACGACATCTTTATGAGACATATTATCAAACAGCAAGCGCGCATCAATGATGCGGCCGCATGCTGCATACATAGCAATCAAAGCAGTCTGAATAAAGGGGTCAGCAATGAAGCCAAGCTTGGATGTTAGGCCATGGATTTCTAAGCCATAATTCAAGGCAGAAACTTTGGCGACAGCTTTCAATAATGGGGGGAAGCTGAACCTGTCAAGAGTGGAGCCATCAGTTCTGAGCTTCTTGTAGAGGAAGAGGGTGTTCTCAGGTTTGGGGCCACGAGAGAATTGACGGAGGAGTTTGTTGGAGAAATTGGTGTCTGGGTTTCTGAGAGAGTGAATTTGTTTGATGTGGGCAAGAGTTGTTGTGGATGCTGTTAACAAAGGAATCATCTTTGGGTTTTGAATTTGATGAGGACAATGTTGGCATTGCAAAGTAGTAACAAATGATTTATACAAACAATACATGTAAATATGTAATAGCAGCACCTTTTGCTACTCAAAACCCTTCTTAAGGATGAAGAACAATAAGATTTTATTTATTGTTGTGTAATTGCATGCGTGTTTTTATTTTAATAAAAGATTTTATGGATAAATACTGACAGTGAACACATCAGACTAACAATATAAAATATTGATTTTATCAAAATCAAAATTCAATGGATGGCATGAGTAAAATTTGGGTAAAATTTGTTTCTGCCTTGAGTCTTGATAAATATCAGACTAACAATATAACCCTTCATCAGTTATTTTTTTGGGTAAAATTTGTTGAGTCTTGATAGTTCACACTGTGGTTAAAGAATTAAAGAAATCAATTACTAAATCAAGAAGATACTGAAAGACACCTCTTGAAGCATGGAAATATAAAATATGTGGTGGTAGAGGAAGATACATTTGCAAATAGATTGATTATAATTGGTTGGCCCTTGCCCATTGAACAAAATTGGGTACGAGGCGTGTACATCTGCAGTCCCACAATGAGTGACACTCATTGTGCCACGAGAAACTTTTCAGCAAGAAAGGTAATAATGGTCGAGGAATTATTGTGGGACAAGTGAGTTGGTTAAGTTGCCCGAGTCTAGTGCGTAGATTCAAACCTTTGCTTCATTCCTTTCCCACACCCCCTTCTTCCTCAGAGACTTTCTATGAGTCTTCCCTCGGACAAATTTTTTTTGATAACACAACTTGTCAAGCCACCAAGGAGGATGCTAGAAATTTTATTCAAAAAACGAAAAGGTTTTGCTAGAGCTGCTGCTTGTCAAAAAGGTTGATTACTATTCAGTTTATAAAAATAAAAATTCCTTTCCTGAAATGTGCTAAGAAACCTAAAAATAAACATCCATGCATCACATTTCTAGAAATGTGCTAAGAAACCTAAGGATATGAAAGATAAAAAAAAAACTTAGGGGCAGATAAATGCATAGGTGTCAAATATGATGTACAGATAACCTAACCCAATAAAATTAACGAAGTCTCATAAAACTCAGTCAAATGCCACATGATTGTGCTTGGAGAAAAACTCAAGTTGGTGGTATAATGAATATAGTTCAATGGCAATACAATGAGAATAGCAGAAAAAATCAAATTGCCATAAGCTAAGAAGATTTATCAATTTAATCTGCAATTTCTAACCCAAAGTACTCCTTTAAAATGTCTTTAGATGTCCTGCCAAAACCAATAGCTACCTTCTTCATAACTCCGAGTTTCATCAGTTCTCGTCTTATCTGTTGCTCTCTTTCTCTGACAACATGAGACAAGGCATCTGAATGAGATGAGTTTTGAGACGCCAATTTAGATTTCTCACTGTCCAATTGCTGATACAAGTTCCACAGAAAAGTCTTGTGTGCTTGGAGTCTTCCTTCCGCAACTTCATATTCAAACTCTTGT
Organism: Lupinus angustifolius; assembly: GCF_001865875.1. Classification (NCBI taxonomy): domain Eukaryota; kingdom Viridiplantae; phylum Streptophyta; class Magnoliopsida; order Fabales; family Fabaceae; genus Lupinus; species Lupinus angustifolius. The sequence goes on along the minus strand of NC_032014.1, from coordinate 226,530 downwards.
GACTTTCTAAGAGCATGGAGAACTTCATCGATCTCAGCCTCGAGCTTTAATGACTGAGGTAGATATTCCTCCGAGCCATTTCTAGAACCACTAGGGCCTCCATTGACTTGGACTTCCATTGCATCATTGTCATTATCTGATAAGCCTGTTTAATAACAAAATATTCATTACTAAGACAAAGGTGCTGATACAATTGCATTTACAACATCTGTGATGGTCAGATATGTGCAAGATGATCAAGTGTCATTTTCTATTTCTAAAGTCTAGCCAAAGGCCAAAAAGAACCGACATCTGTAGTTCTGAACCTACATAAGGCATAAAACTAGCTGCAGTGAAAAGTAGTAAAATGTTTACAACTGTGTAATAAGAGATGACATTTACCTGTAGAATGAGCAGTAAGCCTGTCCTGATTCCAGGTCACACATTTAAGCTGATGTAAACTATCAAATTAGTAATAAGCTTTATGAAATGTAAGAAAGGACAAGCACGATAATTGTTTACTTAAAACTGATTTAGGAATACCTTTGAGATCTCCATTTCAATATGATTCTGCAGCTCCTTCACAGTGGGTTTCTGTGAACCACGCAAGAGACAAGCACCAAGATTCAAGATCTTTTTCCGAATCTCCTCATCCAAATCAGTAGCTGTACATGTTTGTAGAAGCTTATTAACATGAGAAATCAGATCAGTCCTCCCATCGCAACGTTGACAATGGTACTCAGCATTTAACCCAATATCTCTTCCAACCGTGCCAGCCATACGAGATCGAAGAGCACATTCCATATGAGCAACATGGGCACATATACCATCACCATGCTTTACCTGACACTTGATATAATCATAGCCACCATAAGCTGAACTAATAGTTTTGCAACAAAGAATGCAGCTACAATCACGGCAAAAATGAGGTTCGGTACAGCACATATGACAAGGCATAGCCGGTGAATATTTCTCGACTTCTTCCGGTAGGAGGCTGTGGCACATAATATTCCCAGCTTTGCATTTAACAAGATCGATATCGGAGTGTGAGTGTTGTTGCGCTATCTGCTGAAGAGGAACAGCAGCTATAGGAACCGCAATGCCTAGGATGCAGAAAAACAACATTGGTAGTTAATTAAGCAATGGCATATGATATAAGGAATATATTAAAGAATAAATACCATGAGATGAAGGAGTGTGGATAGAAGGAATCTTCCATTGGAAAGAAGAGAAGAAAGAAGGAAAATGAGCATTTGGGAAATTGGTAGTAAGGTAACGTTGAAGAGAAAGCTTGCTTGCGAAACATAACCTCTTCTTGCGGGACCCAACTGTTTCACAGAGTCTATTTGGAAGGTAAAGATATCGATCTTGAAAGTAACCGTTACCGGTAACTCTCCGTCCCGTTCTCCATCCCCAAATGTCACCTTCTTCAGGCCAATTCTCCGGTGCGTACGGTAGCCCTTCTCCTGATTCTTCACTCGCCACGTATCCTCCTCCTCCTCCTCCTCCACCCAAACTCTTTCTACTACTTGAATCTTCCTCCATTTCTACACTCTCATACTACCTAGGGTTTTTCTAAACCATTTCTCTCCTCTTTATAAATTCTACCAACTTTCTTTGCATAACCGATTATTATAACTTACTTTTTCCTTATTTATATATCAAAATGTAAATAACTAAATATTGCTCATGAATTTATTCAAAATCTGTAAATGTTTCTCTATTTAATTTAATTATATTCACTGTAAATAGATACTGTAATTAATTACGGTTCATTTCGTATTAGTTATTTAATGATACATGAATATTATAAAATTATTTATATTAAAAAATAATGAAATATTCTTCAACCGTGACTTGTAAATAAGGATATTAGATACGTTGTCGAATACAATACGTATTCGATACGTTGACACACATTTTTTCTAAAATAGAGGATACGATACGTTCAGGGATACGCGTATAAAATAATAAAAATATGATAAAATTATAAGTGTGAATCAAAATATCCAAAGTAAAAAAATATAATGGAAATTTAAAATTATTGCACTCTATAACAAATCTATCTTATCTTATTTTAGTGAAAACGAATCTATCCTAAAATCATTGCCCTCCATAACAAATATATCTTATCATATTTTAATGAAAACGAATCTATCTTATCCTGTTTTATTGGAAACGAATCTATCTTATCTTGTTTTGGTAAAAACGAATCTATCTTATCATGTTTTGTTGGAAATAAATCTATCTTATCATGTTTTATTGAAAACGAATTTATATATCCTATAGTTTACTGAAAACGAATCCATATATCCTATATTTTATTGAAAACGAATTGGATACGTGTCTTAATATTTATTTTTTTAATTTTTTTTTTAATTTTTGGATACTCTATAGATACGTATCCTTCGCGAATCTGAACGTATCCGTATCGGACACCGACACGTGAAAGTATTTGACGAATCCTTGCTTCATAGGGAATAAGGTTAAATTAAAAATAATTTTAAAAACATTGATGCTATTTAGTATGAATTATTTTTAATATCAATAGTTTTGAAGTGATTCACATTCTCAATTTAATTATCATTTTATTTATGAAACGTTCATTTTAACCATTTTATGACTTACAACCACTAGTTATTCTCAACTTGACCTTAATAATGGGCGGTGGAGCATAATATACCCATTTGAAAGAAAAACATCATATAACATATTTTATTGTTTGGTTACATGTTAGGTTATTTTTCGTATAATTGATTAGTTTTAACTTGACCTTAATCATTCGTTTGATTTTAACAAAATTTTATAAAAGGGGTATGTTGAAAACTAAGTCTATACGAAAAATATCATCTTAGTTGCTAAAATATTAAGTATGAATTTTTTTTTATTGTTTTTGGACTAATCATTAATGACATGAGAATTAAAACCAAGGAATGCGGAGAAAAAGAATAATTTGGCAAGGGCTAAGAAAGTAAAAACAAAAAGCAAATTAAATTAAGAGTATTAATATAAGATAAAAATTGGGAGAGAAAGGATAAGAGGAAGGGAAAAGAAGAGAGAAGAAAGAAAATGGCTGGTTGGGGAGTGAGTCTGAATCATATATCAAGAGAGTCTTCAGATCTAAGACGCCTTGCCAATTTCTACAAAGAGGTGAGTTTGTTTCTTCTAATTTATATTTATTTATTGTAATCAATTATTCCAAATAATAATTATTGGTATGATTGGGATGATAGATATTTGGGTTTGAGGAAGTGGAGAGTCCTAAGTTTGGAGAGTTTAAGGTTATATGGTTGAAACTTCCATCAACTTCTCTCTATCTTCATATAATCGAACGCAACCCAAACAACAATCTTCCAGAAGGTCCATACAGTGCCACGTCACCTGTTGCTGACACCAAACATATCCCTAGAGGACACCATCTCTGTTTCTCACTCTCCAATCTCCATTCTTTTCTACACACTCTCAAGGTTTTCCTTTTTCTTCTTCCACTTTTAATCATTCATTTATTGGATTGGAATAGCAATGGAGTAGTTGTAAATTTAATGCAGGAAAAGGGCATTGAGACTTTTGAGAGAGCTCTACCTGATGGGAAGATCAAACAAGTTTTCTTTTTCGACCCTGATGGTATTATCTTTTAATCTTGGTATTGTATTTGTTTGTTCTGGAATTGGTTAATTGATGAATGACTCTTGTATTTGCAGGGAATGGTTTGGAGGTTGCAAGTCAGGAAGATCCGTAGTTAAGGATATATATATATTTATGTAAAACTGTGATCAATAATAATGTGCTATATCGTTTAAGGACACCAAACCTACAATTACAAGTATGTTTCTGCTAAGTGCATTTCTGATTTGTATGGCCAAATATCATAAACTCAAGGACAATTCTTATGCCTTCTGTTTGTTCATTCATTGTCTTCTGCTACTCATTAATCAGAAAGTGTTGTTAAATTTTGATGGAGTTGTAAATCAATTTTTTCCAAGCATTATACAACATTAGGTAGCCTTTTCAAGTTGGTGCTTTTACAGCTAACCTTGCTTATTATCAATCAATCTTACAAATATGCAGACAATGCAAAAATAATGCCATGCTAAAAACTTCGAACATTAGAGCTTGTTTTGATTTACAGTACATATTTAAAATAAACATCAAGCCAATTTCATTAAAATTACAATGCCTTTTTACTTCATATTGTATGTATTGTCAAATTACTTTTCTCAAATCCATGTATTCACATGAATACTTTTATTTTCACCGTTGTTTCCAATCATATAAGAATATATGGAAAAACTGCACACAAAAAACATTAAACAAGACATTACAAATGTAGGTGCAAGCAGCATGCCACACCTTAATTGCTAGATACTAATTCTGAGATATGGTAAGGGAGTTGATCCAAGCTTATCAAGGTCAATGTCATAACACCAAAATGAAGTTTCTCCTCTAAGAGTATGCTTACGAGTTGGAAAGAAATGACTCAAGAGTAATATTACAAATATATTTAATGGTTTACCAGCCTCTTAATTTGTTTTCTCCCTTTATTACCCTCTCCAAAAACAAACTTGCAAACAGACCCTATGTGATTTCGGAAGCATGCAGAGAATTGGAAGACAGTCCTCTTTAATTCGTTGTTGATTATATGAACACACATGGTAATGGACTTGGATTCCTTAAGCTTCTTAATACCTTGGATTCTTGTGTTTGCCCCTACCAAGCATGCCTATGTACCTAAACAAACAAACATAGTCTAACCAAAGTCTCAGACTCCAGATGATTGGGAAGTGCAGCAGTAAGAGATGGGCAATAAGCACATATCTTGGAGACTAGCCTCATACTTAAACTAATGACTAATGAGTGTAATTAGGGAGAGGCTCAGATTTGTGTTTTATCTAACACCAAAGAGTGAGAGCCTCTACTGCTATATGCAACAACCAGCAATGGTCTAATTTAAATGTCTGAATACATCATCACTGCCTCTTTATATCATGAAATGCAGCATTCAAAAGATGCTCAAAATACTCAAAATACTCAAATTCAAATCAAATCCATCATCTATTAAATACTTACCGCCATGCATTTCACGCCCTTCCGAGTAGGGTTACACATTCTTCCATTCCTTTAATTGCATATCATTTTAATCAATTTCAAAGGGGAGTTTTATTTGCTTTCTCTTCGTACCCCACATCACTTTTTTATATCAAACAATAACAATATTCAATATTTTTTACCTTTATAAAAACGGAAAAAAAAAATCTGTTAATTTTTTATGCTTCAGTCTACCATAGTCTAAACAATATTTGACACCCTACTAATTACCATATTCTAAACAATATTTGACACCCTACTAAAAAAATCTGTTAATTTTTGTATGCTTCAGCTCCTTGTAATTACAAAATATCATTTTAAGTGGTTTACAAATGAATGGAAGAGAGTACCGTTATAGTTATGGCTGCCATTCATCAAAGGCTTCAGTCGCCGACTCCTCGGGTTTCTCTCGTTTTTGGCATAGTGGGCCCCAGCAGGAGGCCTGCACGATGAGCTATTAGCTCAATGGTAAAGCACGCCCTAATCCAATTTCTAGAGGTGTATGAAGATCAAGAGAAAATTATAAAGGAAATGATAAAGAATTACTTAAAGGTTAATTGTTTCTTGTTTCAGTAAATATAATTTATGATATAGTATTATATTATAGTTGGATACATATAACCCATTAAATAGTGGAAGAAATTTTTAGACGGTTATTACACATTTACCATTCATTAGTAATAATCATTGACTTATAAATTAAAGTAGAGAAAAATGTATACAATAAGTAATAGTGTAAAAAAATTTTAATCGTATTTAACAGGTAGAGTTAAAAGTTGAAATTTGAGAAGGAAAAAAAGTGAAGGAGGGGAGGCCCAGAAGCAAACCCGAATGAAGAGAGGATAAAGGAAAGAGGCGAGTTTGTTATCCACACATCTCATCACTCCATACATACATGGCACTCCATCATCATCATCATCCTTCCTTACAGTTACTAACATGTCCTCCTTTTCCATCATCATCATCATCGTCATCATCATCATTATCATCATCTTCCATAACCTTCAAACCCCATTCTCTGAGTCTCATTCCACCCATCAGAATCAGAAATTCATATCTCATAAGAGGAGTGGTTGAAGACAGTTCCGAACCCAAACCCCAAACAGCGAAGGAGGAAGAGAAGGAGTCAGAATTAGCATCGGAATTGAAGAAGGCTATGCAGGAGAGGAAAGACAAAGAAGAAATCAATAACAACTTTTTCAGCGGTGTGGCTCAAGAAATTACTCAGATCGAGTGGCCACCATTTCCCAAAGTATTCTCCACTACCGCTCTTGTTCTCGCTGTTATTTTTGGTTCTACTGTCGTTTTGCTCTCTCTCAATGCCGTTTTTGCTGAACTCTCTGATAGGGTTTTTGCTGCAAGAGGTCTTCAGGATTTCTTCACCTAATTATTCATTACTCAGTTGTATTTTGCCAAGTTATGACATTTCCTTCAATTCATATGTGGAGCTATAATGTACCAAATTATTCATGAATACTTCTCATGTTTTAAGTGATCTGAGTGAATGTTAGGTCATCTAAATTTTATATTTAGATTCCAAATCCATTTTACTTATCTGACCGCGTTCAAATAAAAAGTGGTCATTTTGATAAGGCCATTTTTGGTTTGTTTGTCTAGTTATCAATCGCTTCAGTAACTACCTTCTAAGGTACAATATATTGAAAAAATGTCAACCTTGTATTAATACTTAATAGTCTCAGTTTTTCGCCAATTGGTGTATGGATCCAAAATATTGAATTAATTTAGCTTGTCAAAAGATCAATATTTGAATTCTTGTATTGGGTAGACACACCTTGTGCTCAGTTTAATACAACTTTTCTTATCGAACATGTATTCAGAGAGTCAAAAGTCTCAGATTGGGTAGCATATCACTTTATTTCTTCTTTGTTTTGACATGATATTTCAAGTTTTATTTCAGAATCACGAACATGTATTCTGAGTCAAAATTCACCACTTTACAGACTTCAACAACTGCTCAGGACTCAAAGGTCATGCCTTCAGCTTCCCTTCTGACCGATTCAAATAGTACTGAGGAAAGATACCTCTCGCCAAAGCTTGGGAAAACAACCTGCACCATATCAAAGTGGAATCAAATCGCAGAAAGTGTCAAAAACTAAATCAAACTTTTAACTGCAATGTACAGATTGTGTCCCATCTCCTATATCTAAACTATATTGCCAATTTATTAAAACAAATCATGCAAGTGATATAAATCAGCAGAAACATGAAACTATAATGCTGAGTTCTTAAGGTACAGAGTAATCATTCTGATTAACATTAGACTAGTTCCACCAATGCAGTAATGAGACTGGTAGTGAACCAGTCTGCATATATAGTAAAGGAGTTCCAGATGACTTGAAATCCACAACATATTTTTTTAACTATGAATGTAATAGTAATAAGTAAATAGTTTTCAGGACTCCTATTTTTCATGGGTTTGGGTTATTGCCTTGGCTGCCCAACCCTGTCTGAGCTGGCCTGCAAGCAAAATATCACATTGCATTAGTTTCACATTTCCAAGCAGGTCTGGAAACGAGCCAAACCGAGTCGAACTAGAGTTTTGATTCAACTCAATAAATATTTGTTCGGCTCAGAACTCAACTCGAGTTCGAAACAAGTTATCATTCCAGCTCGAATATGGCTCGAATGAAGTTCGCAGACTATTCGATTCGACTCATTAGCTCGAATTGGTTTGGTTCATCAATAGTTTATGAACTATTTAATTCAACTCATTAGCTCAATTGGTTCAATTCGTCAACTCAAATGATAATTTATTTATTCAATACATATATACACACAATATATATATACACACAATATATATATACACACACATATACATATTATACACATATATATAATCGAGTCAACTCATGAACTTAACGACTCAAACATTACTTAGCTCAAATTCGGTTCGTTTATTTAACGAGCTTAATGTTTAGCTCAAGTTTGACACATTTGGTTCATGAACAAGTTTATCAAGCTGAATAAGAGTCGATTCTTGAATGAATTTTGAGATACTTCAATTCATTGTCACCTCTATTAACAAGATTATATATAACCTTTAGTATATTATACCACATATAAATGGTGATGCCAGTCAATATGTAAGACCACGTATTAATAGCATATCAATATCATCATTAAACTACCAATTCTGCCACTTTTTCTCATCAGACATTAATAAATACTTCCTTGAGAATTCAAGGGTTACAATCAACTTACCACAATAAGCTTTCCAGCATTTTCTGGTCTTTTTGCTATCTTAATAGCAGCAGCCGCTGCTGCTCCAGACGATATTCCCACCTAAGACAATATACACAGCAAGAAGTTTAATAAGTAATAGAATTTGAAGAAAAAAAAAATCCAAAAATGAATTACAAAAGAGACTCAGCAAAATATTTAATAGAGGCAACTTCATGCTCCCTCTTCGATGTTTATAGGTTCAAAACTTACAAATAGGCCTTCTTTCAGTGCAAGAAGCTTCGCAGTCTCTATTGCATCATCACTTGATATCTGCCACAAGACACATATCACTGGTTTAACAAAACATAGCAACTTTGGAAACAAATACTACAAATTGATGAGATGTTCAGTATCTATCTTTTAGAATTGACGGACACAATTTAAAAGTTCATCTAATATAAATTCAATTTTGACATATTAAAAGCAACATCTGATACTACAAAGTGTGTATATACTGTACCATAATTTGTCCATATTTATAGTTGGGACTTGGGGCACCAAAAACATCATGTAATCTTCAAAGGCATCCAAGATTACAATTCTAGATGCAAAGCATTACTCCTTTCAACATGATATCTAACTAGATTAGATAATGTAAACTAGAATTCAAACTTAACTTCGGACTTACTCAGGCAAGAGGAGAATTGACCATAAGTGGCAAAACCAGCTTCTTAAGTAAAAGTAGATATTGTATCAATATATTTTGAGAAGAGCTAAAGGTGTAAGAATGTAAGCAATTATCAGCAAAAACCACAGATACATGAGTTATCAAAATCTAAAAAAAATGTATTTAACATTTCCCAAACAATTAAAAGAAAGGTCATAAATCATTATATTTTATTTAGTATGATTTCAAGATGACTGGAACAATGTAACTATTATCCAGAAGTTGTTAAAGCTTACTTGAACGACTTCATCAAGAATATTGACTTCCAGAACACCAGGGACAAAACCAGCACCAATCCCTTGAATCTTGTGCGGACCTGAATATTCAAAATGGTTACTTGCAAATTAACAACAATTAGAAAAGAAAGTTCTTTACATCAGCAAGGTTTTTTTATAAATGAAACTGACTAAAAAACCATGGTGTTTACAACTCCAGAGATAAAAAAACAAATGAGAAAAATCAAATAGGGACATACCTATAATCTAAAATCTAAGAGGATAATTCTAAGGTAAAGAAAAGCAGCATTTACTGCAACAACAACTTTACATTATTCGCATCTGATTGGTTAAAGGATCAATGCAGTCAAACGACCAAGACATGGTGTTACAAAAATGTACGACGAGGATAGATAACAATCAATACTTGCATCATAAAAGAAAACCCAGTGACAATCTTCTTTCAATAAAATGGGCAGAAAGGAAAGAAGAAAACCCAGTACGAGGAAAATGCAATCAGTCCTTTAATGGCATCCAACGAATATGTTGTAACATGGTAAATTGAGCCACAACAACCATGCTATTTTATCAATTGGTTTCTATCAAAAACCAATTTTACAATAAACCAGGAAGAAAATTGTTTATTTTAATGATTTCTCCTAAAGTTTACTAAGGCTTTTCATGTGATCAATGGGGTTTTTATAATGTCTTATGCTGAAAATTTCTTAGGCCTTCCATTTGATCCACAAGGCTCTCAAACACCTAAAAGCAAATCAATTTGTAAAGCAATAATTTTATAGTTCATATGAAAGATATCCACAAAAAGAACACATTATCATAGTAGAGGTTGTGACTCACCAGGCTTTCCACCCGAGAGCACTGGACTTTCAACTGGTTCCACACCAATTAGCTGCATAAGGGGGAGGGGATAATCAATGAGAGTGTGAAAAAAGAATGTAGCTAAGTTATCTCCACATTGAGGGAATATATTGTGAAAGTGTATCCCAAAATTTATCTGAACTTTTGCTCAACAGTAAAAACTAACCTTTATATTGGAATTCTGCTCTTTAAGATATTTCCCGGCACCAGTTATGGTACCACCAGTACCTATCCCAGAAACAAGTGCATCAATTTTCCCTTCCGTGCCTTTCCATATCTCTGGACCAGTGGTTTCATAATGTACCTGCAATGATAACAAAAGATATCGCCCAAATTTGTCAATAGTCCATTGCATCAGCTACATAACAAATGTGTAATCTACCTTGGGATTGGCAGGGTTTTCAAATTGCTGAAGTATGTAGGCATTGGGTGTCTTAGCCAATATCTCTTCAGCCTTCTGAACAGCTCCTTTCATTCCCTTTGCAGGGTCTGTCAGAACCAACTGAGCTCCGAAAGCCAACAGAATGATTCTTCTTTCGAGACTCATTGAAGCAGGCATCGTAATTATCAGCTTGTAACCCTTAGCTGCTGCCATGAAGGCTAATCCAATGCCAGTATTACCACTTGTTGGTTCAATGAGGACAGTCTTCAGCATAATAAGAGATCCACATGCAGAAAAAGTAATAATTGCCAACTTAGAGATACTACGACTTCCTAGTATTCTACATCTCAGTTGTAACAGAGACCAATAAACAGTGCAATAATCCAACAGCAACCAAGGTTTACTGCCAGCCCAGTAGGTAGGGAAACAATGTATTCATCCACAACTATACAATGCTATGAGCAACGTAAATGTAAACCTGAGTTTCTTTACACAACTTTCACATTCTATTTAACTATGGCCAAACCTCCCATATATTGGATGCTATCTCATGCATGTGTTCCATAACCATCGTAAGCAATGAGAGCCAGTGTTCTCTTGAAGGCCAATGTATCATGTGGAATATGCTATGTATGTAAATGTATTATGTGGAATATGTTAATTCACTGTTATGCCTTACTCCTCCAAACCTTAACATTTTAGAATTTTGTGATCCACACACGAAGAGTTAATCATGAAACTGTTTGTCATATATCAAATATGCTGACAGTAATCGTGATAACTTCCTAAGCTATAACAAAAGTTTCAGCAGTAAAAAGTAACATGTCTTTGCTCCCAAACCATACTATTCCAAAAAGCCTACCTTTACCGATAAGTGATAACTAGGACTATAGTATCAAGGTATACCAACCTTTCCGGGTGTAATGAGCCCCTTCTCTTCTGCATCTGCAATCATGCTATAGCCAATCCTGCATGTCAAACATATATCATAAGAACAAGAGATTGTGCCAAACATAAAGGTGGCCAAGGGTGGAATAAACACTAAAAATTGAGACTCATAACAATGGCAAAAAAAGAAGTGGGTACCTGTCTTTTACACTAGAGCATGGCTCCATCAATTCCAATTTGGCAGCAACTCGAGCAACACAACCATCCACAAGTTTATTTAGATATACTAATGGGGTTTTGCCAATCAACTACATAAAGTAAACATCAAACAAAAGTATTCAATACAGTAAGGAAAACCATCAAAAGAAGTAAAAATGAAATAAGAAAAATCATATTGAAATGATCATTGGAGATTCACAAACTCACTTCAGTGACATCTTTGGCGATTTGAAACCTTTCAACAGCCATGATTCCAGTTCACCACAACACTGACCAACAAAGACAATTTATTAGCAAAGTATTCACAAAATTTCCATCATCCACATGCTACTACTTCTATATACACTACTACAAATGGAAAGTAAAACATTTCTCAGCATAAATAAACAAATAAGATTATATTTTTCTTGGTAAAATAAAAAAATTGCCTTGAAAAATGAAAGCTCGTCAAATCTCCAAAAAGAAAAAATAGAATTAAGCAAAGATCAGATGCTATATTTCAATATTTCCTTGTCATCACCTCTCTTAAAACCAAACAACTGTGAAGATCACAAAAAACAATAATAAATCAAGAACCTTTTGCATGAAACATGAGTCCCCAAATGGAATAAATTAAGATCCACACAACAAAAATGGGATAAAGACGTTTCGATCCTTCGATTTCGATAAATTGTTTATTTATTTACACGTGTGTAATTTATATTATTCAAAATAATAATTTTATTATAATTTTTATGTTTATTTAATTGTAATTCAGTTTACCCTACTTTTCTGTTATTTATAAAATACTGTTTCCATATTTATATTTAACATACTTTCAATTAATTAATAATACAACAATGCTTTTAAATCTACTAGTAATGTTGTCTATAACTATATAGATCCAACACTATCCTAAAACTTTAACATAAATAATATATTGTTGTCTGTTACACCGAAGAAACCAAATCTTGTAAATTCCAATTTTGTATTATTTTTAATATATAATATATGTTAGATTTAATTTTGATTAATGATTGTGTTGTTGTTGTTGTATTGAAGTAACAGAGAGAGAGAGATGGAAGAGGAGAAGAAGAAAGCAACGATTCTGATAAGAAACGATGATGGAATAAATAGTGATGGTTTAAGAGCATTGGCTGAGACTCTCTCTGAAACCAATGAATTCAATATATATATTGCTCACTGCATCACTTGGCTTCATCCTATACATGTCAAACCCATTCATATTCATGGATCAATCTCTTCCTTATAGTTGTACTGACTAATTTCTTTGCAGTTTTTACTCAGGCACTGTAGCTGGAGCTAGAGAGGCTTTCTTCAATGATATACCTTCCATCTCAATTTCATATGACCGCCCTCATTCGTATATTTTCTTTGTGATTCTGTTATATTGCTGGATTTATAATGAACATTTGTTTTTAATTGAATTCTGAAACCATCTCATTGATGTGTTTGACCAATTGGATGTTTTTGTATGTTCAGGGCTGGAGGTAAGAGTAAGCTACATGACTTCATCCTTGCTGCACAAGTATGCGTACCTATCATACGTGCTGTCCTGGTTGAGATAAAGAATCAAAGCTACCCTCCAAGATGTTTTTTGAATATAAATGTGCCAAACAATGTTGCAAATCATAAGGTATGATATAATTATTGTTGCAAATCATAAGGTATGATATAATTATTGCTGCAATTTGTATGTTCAGCTCGTGATAAATTAGTAATACAATGTGGCCAGACACCTGGTTTTTCTAGTTAAATCACCACTTAAATCATCATGTCATGTGATACCTCACCAATCTTTTGGTCGAATCACATGCTTCTTCTCCCACGAAATTTGGAATATCAAGTTTCCTAAATTGCGAATGGTTAGGGCAATACCAATGCTCAGTGTCAGCGTCAGAGTTTGATTCCTCTTCCCTGGGGTTTAATTCACGACTCCCAGGGTATAAATCGTGACTCCTAGGGTTCTGTTTGTGACTCTGGTTCGGCTCTCTGTTGGATTAATGGTCTTGATTCTGGCTCTGTTTGTGATTTCCTCCTATCCTCCGCGATGATCTTCCCACCACATCAGTGGAGTTAGTGATCATGTTTTCTAATTTCTGGAGTCGTTCATCCTTCTAAGGGTTGCGGTTGGTGAATTTGCTGCAACAATATATTGCTCTGAACTCTCCTCTTCATCGGCATTATAATGTTGTAAGATCTATCATGTGTTTGGAGCTTATATGATAGCTTTGGTAATTAATATATGTTTTTAACGACAGTTGCATTTACATTTGTAGCAGTCTTTCTAATTAGTGGTGAGAGTGACTCTTTATAGATGAACCGAATATTCAGGCAAGGTTTTATATGACATTATAGAGCCAACTTGTTATAGTGAAGTGACTCTATAGATGAACCGTTTAGATTTTCTGCCAAGTAAACCCAATTTTACCAATACTTCATTTCTCTCTACAATTATATATATATATATGATCAGGAGGTTGTGCTATCCATCGATGTAGCTTTAACACGTCAACTTCAGTAAGGGAATGAACTACCTTCTCAACTGCTTAAATAGACAGCTTACCAGATAGAAAAAGACTACAAAATATTTTTATTCAAAAAAAAAAAAGAAATGAAAGCACTCAAGAAAAAAACTTGTATTTTTAAATAAGCTTTAGTGGGTGATGACACAAACTAAAAAACACAGTCAATCGTTCAAAATGACACTACAAAGGTATAAAAGAAAAAAAGTTGAGTTAAAGAAATGAAAACACTATATATGAACATCATAAATATGTTATGTACATTATTACGAGCCTCGTCACAATTCTGTTTTTCTGCATGAGCATTCCTTCATTTTTTGGATGGCAAAGAAGGTGGATGTGATTCCACTAGTATTGACCAGAGGACATGCACATCTTCATAAGGGCAAGACTTGACATCTTCATACAAAATGTATATCCCTCTTCCTGAAATGTTCAGAAAAGTTGTGATAATTTATTAGTGTGAAGAAGAAAGAAATGCACAAGTTATGTTCACGTAATTATGGATAATGATGGTCGGGATGGAAAAATTGTGTGAAAAACAAAGAAAATGCATGAATTTGCATACTTTTACTTGATTTCTAGATTAACTCATAGCAATGATAAAAATAGAAGCTTAATGCACATTACTAGAACAAGGTGATGAAGGGGACACCAGCATGTTGGGATAAAATTAGCATGTGAAAGAGTAAACATTGATAATAATGGCACTATGGAATATGTTTCATGGAACTGACGTACTCTTGTTTTGAGTTGAATGCAATCGGAGCCAAAGCTTGTTCAGTGGAGAGAAGAGAGATTGTAGCCACCCCATTTGGTAAAGTGATTAAGTGAGTGTGGCTCATATGCAGGCAAAACAAAGTGAAGGGAAATGATAATAAGAGGGTAAGAGAGATAAAGAGTAAAGTTATATAAGCTTTGCTTAAACAAGGGTGAAGATATTGCAAGGTCGATCGTTTTTCATGTTTTGGAAGATATTTACATTCCCTTCTGGGCCAATCATGAAATAATTCACATTTGTTGCTGGTATAGTGTCCCTTTCAAAAATGTTTATCCCTTATAGAAGGAAAACACTTCACCTATCACTTGTGCATCTCACACTTTAACCAAAAAAGAAAAGAAAAAGAATAATTAATCCTGTCTTGGCTTATGCCTGAAGTTACACTTATAAATCTTGTCCATAATTGGAAACATATGTTGGTGGTAGAAGACACACGTTCCAGAAGGTTTCCTGTTTTGATACATAGGTGATTGTCCTCTTGCATTCCAAGCAAGTACTAAGTTCACTTTTTAAGAGTCTCCCACAAGCCAAGGCACATAGGGTTTTGTTACATCCATGTTAGTCCACCTATTTCATGAGAAGGAAACGAAACTATTTAGAGACTTAAATTTAATTTTAAATGATAGCATCGAAAAATATAAAATGCGTTTGTTTTCAAATATAACGTGTTACATACGTCTCCATATAAGTTTTTCTTTTTTGTTGACTCAGATTTGACATAGTCACGCACATTGATGATGACTTAGATCGACTCACCTCAGATTCTAGTTCCCTCTTTCTTTGAAGTGAGGATGAATGGATAGCATACACCAATTATGTTAGTATATATCGACCAATGAAGGTTGTGCAACACAGCCTACTCATTTTCAGATAAACTGCTTTTGCTTGCACCACCATTCAAGTTAGAGAAAGAAGACAGGATAATCATTTAAAATAAATAAAATTGTTCTCTAAATATTTTTCAGGATTTTGTTAACGACCACCACGATAATCTATTAACAATATAATAAAAAAACTCTCTCATGTCACATGTCACTTTCTTCATCCTTCTTCATGTCACATGTCACCTCCTCCTCACATTTTTCCTTCTTACTTTTTATATATTTTATATGTTAATAATAATTTAATACTAATTGTAGAAAATTCAAATTAAAAATTATCAATTTATTTTTCTTATGTGTTTAAACATGCAAATACACAAGTAAGATGTATATTCTTAATAATATGAATGTATGAGTAATATGTGCGTTTTAACTATGCGAATACATGGATAACATGTGTTTTCTTAGTAATGTGTTGTACGGGTAACATGTGTGTTTTTAGTCATGCGAATGCACGAGTCACATGTATTTAATTACTATCATTACATTATTTAATTAAAAGGTAACAATGGTATATATATTCATGAAAAATATATGTATTTTAATTAGGAATATAACAAATCAACTATTAGACTCTTTTATTATTTTGATTAAATTTATCAGAAAAAATATCTGTCATATCCTAACTTAGTGTGTTTTTAATTTATGAGTTACTTTTATACAATGATTATTAGCTAAAACATAATCAAATAAATAACATTTAATTATACAATATTTGAATGCTAAAAATATATTCAAATATTTATACACAATGAACATTAATCTAAAATAAAACATAAGCATTTAAGAGATATGCTAAAAAATCCTTATGACTTTATATGATACTTATAAACGTAATCACAAAAAATATGATGCAAAAATAACTCCTTATATTTATAATTTTATATAGAGAATATAGAGGTGAGATATTATCCAATACAATTTGAATTTTATTTATTGAGTTATTTAAGAATCAAATATTTTCTATAATCACACTTTCAACAAATAAATGTTTATACAAACGCATTTATAATTGTTAATATTCTACATATACACTAAAAATCAATGTTAATATTGCACCTATATGAATGAGAAATATAATATTATTAATATTATAAAATATATGTATATTAAAACAGGTTTCTTTAAGAAAAACGGACACATTTAAAATCTTGAGTTGTAGTGGAATTGATTTCCCACTATACACTTGTCTTGTCTCTCTAGTGTGAACTAATATAAACCAATTTCTCATGTTAATTTATTGATCAACTATAATAATCTCAACCATTTATCATATTTAAAGGTTTAGATTCATATATATATATATATATATA
>NC_032014.1:181165-209370 GCF_001865875.1 Lupinus angustifolius | reverse complement strand
TATATATAACGGACCCACTTATTACAAGGGTAAATTAAAAAAACATCTTCGCAACATCTTAATCATTTATTCTAGAAAAATCTAATTATTTAAATTAGTGAGTAAATCTGAATTATTAGATTTTATAGAATAAATTACTAAAATATGGAATAGGTTTTTTTAATATATATATATAACAAGCAGTGTACGTAAGATGAATCAAACGAGTTGAATTCGAACTAAAAATTGAGTTTATTAAATAAACAAGTTGAACTAGAAGTAAGTACAATTCAATTTTTTAGGTTTATTAGTATGTTTGATTATATATATGTAGAATTTTTTAAATTTATACACTTATACTGTATGAGTTTCTTACATTATTATAACTATATCATTCACCTTTTTTCATGTGAGACTTCAAAAAAAGTAATAAAATGAACAGGAGATGATATATTGACTACATAAATACTAACAATACATAAATATTATACTCTGAAATATATAATGATATATAAATATATACATAATACATATATAAACGTATAAGCACACACATATATATACTTATAATACATATACATATTTGTAGAAGTATTTTATAATTATTATATGTACATTTTAATAATGTATTAATATAATATATAATTAAATAAATATTACTATAAGATATTATTAAAAATATATTAATATAATATATAATTAAATAAATGTTACTAAAATATATTATTAAATAAATATTACTATACAAATCAATTTAAAAGTCACATTTCTCTTTATATTGTTTTTTGTTTCGTATCCTCGCACTAGAGGTAATCTTGTCCGAGCCGGTAACATCTATAGGTATGTGGGGCTAACTCTCCCAACATGTATTTTTCCATCCACAAGACTCGAACTCGACATCTTTCTTAAGGGAAATCAAACATGTACCATTTGAACTAACATCCGTTAATATTTCTCTTTATATTTGTGATCATATATACGTATATATATCAACAATTATCATTTGAGTAGAATAATAACATAAATTTAAACTCGTTGATCGGCTTGAAAATTCATAAACTTTGATTAATTCGATCTTGAGATGATAATATAATTCACATTAAACTCGAAATAAACAAATCCTTAACTATATAAGGTGAGTGAAACGTGATTCATTCTCACTCCTAATGGGCCGTATCAAATACTTGGGTCAATATCCCAATCTTCATGAAGTCCAGAAGTGGTGAATGCTATTAGTCCTCTTTCGAGTCAGAGTAAAAAAGGTTTTTAAAAAACAATAAAGTCTCTAATGCAATTATACATACTTAATGTCTCACATCTCCATCAATTCAGTTCATTTTTAGGAACAAAATCATATATGATTCGTTTCTCTAAAAACTATCATAGTTGATTAGTAATTTAACATTTAAAGTAAATTAATAAGGATCCGTTCTAACTGTATCTTATTAACTAACTATAAAAAGTTAAGATAATTATAAACGTGTCACATTATATATTTCAAATTAGGGAACTTATATAAGAAAATAAAAATTATTGAAAATTTAGGAACTCAATTATAAATTATTTTAAAATTACTAGGGATCGAACTTATATAAGAAAATAACATTAAAGTTTGGGGAATCAATTACATATGATTTTAAGATTTAGAGACCTAATCAAAAAAATTAAAACGTTGTAAGATTTATTTGAAAATTCTCAAATAGTTCAAGGATAAGTACACAGTAATTAAACTTGGAAAAACGGTATGTTCACTACATCAAAAATAAATATAGACACTTAAAATTATCATTATTTATTTATTTATTTATATAAGAAGGCAAAATTCTGTAAAATTATCATTATACTTAATTTCTTAAGGTTCCTTCCCATAAATAAAATTAAAACTTATACTAGTAATATTAATGTTCATAAAATTTACTTACTAATTAAAAGTTGTCATTTGTATGTAAGACCTGAGGTCATGGTACAGAATATAGAAGGAATGGAAATGAGAGTCGAGATTGAGCATATTCACACTCAATTAGTGAATGAATCTTCACACAGTTCAATAATGAATAGTTAATAAGTCAGATTTTTCATTGATACTCTGCTCCCACAATCAATTATCTATTTTCACCCCATCATTATTTTTTATCTTATTCTCAACCAATCTCATCATGCAAATATTTAAATACTGTTCTTTTAAAACAAAAACAATTTTTCACTGCCAAGGATTTAGTATCTCATGATGACTTGTCTTAGTTTAGAAATGAGTTTTGGTTCTTTAAATGATTTATAGAATTGTTGTGATAGTAATGTATGTAGCATGGTTTATTATTTAGTAACAATTAAGTGACAACTAGTGTGTACACAAGAAAGGATTGAACCTTACTAATGTAAATAGATAGAAATACACATCATTGATTCAGCTGCATGTCTATACATCATTACATAATTCTGTCTCTACCACCAAATTCAATGTAATAATGCTATTACATATTAGTTCATCCTAGAGAATGTGGCATTTTAAAAAGTGACAAACCACACAGTGAAGTAAACTATATATGTATCAGTGTTATGGGATAGAACACAATATCAGAAAGGAAAAAGGGTGTATCATTCGATTGTATAGTGGTGGGTTCCAATTAATAATTTGCTTTTGTAACGGTTAGTTAATAACCAAGTATTTCAGGTGTGCAGTTCAAAAGAGAGAGAAAGAAATTTCATGCATGCGACATCTAATTACAATTCCAACATTTATTGTGTATATTTCCTTATTATCTAGTTTTGCAATACTTGAGTGATAGATTAGAATCTCCCCTTAAAAACTTAATCGAAACTATTAAAAACAGGTTTTCCTAGCTCACAAGTGCTAACTATGTAGAGAATGCATAATAAAAGACTTAAATATGTAAATTTTTCATTCTGTTTTATTACTTGTTGAAATTTATTATTGGTTTGCAAGAGTTGGGGAACATATATGATTTATGAATGTGACACATATCTATTTGTCCCATAATTGATCGCTATTATTATATTTATTTTTGAACATGAACTCTCCTCAGTTCTGTCCGTTTCAGATCATAAAAGCTGACACCTTGGCCCTACCCACTCATTATATATATATTTGGAAGTTACAATTGCAACGTAATTGCAATATTCTCCTATTAGTCTAGCAAAATCACTATTACTTTGTAATCTCCAACACATTGACCCTTTATACAATATAGAAATGCTTAGAGTTAGAGAGAAAGAGTATAAGCCAAGGAGAAAAAGCAAATATGCACTTTGAATTTAAAAAAGGGTAATGATTCAATCATGATGCAATGCATTATATTGAAAAGTAAGTGTGTATGTGAGCTGTGCAATATGCATTTGACTATTTATTTCTCTAAGGAGGGAGGGTCATGTTTCAAAATTTGAAATTGGAGAAAAAAGATGAAAGTTTTTCTTATATGGTAACAGCTTTATTACACTTGGGCCACGTGGGTAAAACATCACATATTATCTCTCCAAAAAAGTCATACCTATTCGCTCAACTAATAAGCCAACCTCACCCAAAAGCATTATAGTATTATATTTAACCAAAACTTCAAATATTAGTTTACTTCTACAATCCAAGTTTCAACAAAGAGAACAGAATCTGGCTGATATTTAAATGAAGACAAATGAATCCATTGACACACTAAATTCCATCCCTATAATATTAGTTTAACAATAACGATAAAGCTTCCATCTTTAGCTTTGGGAAGATAAACTTAATAGCCTAAATACCGCTTGCTTTGTTTATTCCAATAACTCACTGTTTTCTTTCAGTTAACCGACGAATGTATGCTTTTAGTTTATTATTTCCTTTAAATGTTCTCTGTATATTGCAGTATACTATAACAAGACTTTGCTTTTTATAATTGCAATATTGGCTACATACTTCTAGACGTATTAATTATACAACGCAAAAGTTGATAGCTACTATGATACAGTGAAAAAATATAATGCATATCACTCTTTTAATCGTAAGTCAATAGGAAAATAAATATTGTGATTCGAAGGTGAACTAATCTATTTCTTAAATGGATTTAGTTAAATATTGCCCTAAACACAATGAATAAGAATCTCAACAATATATAGTTTATCCTGGGAGATGGTGTGTTTATTACATTAAGATTAACATTTAAAAAAAAATTACAAGATCAGTATTACCCTTTTGATTCCTTAAACCACTTATCTAAGGTCAATGTCTTCTAGTAAAGTCTTCACCAAACCTTATATGATAGTCCAAATTTGCATGTATAAAAAATTATAAAGCACAATTGTTTTCAAGTTCAAAGATACTTTAACTGTAGTACTCATGATGTAAAATTAAAAAAGAAACGTAATAGTACTTTTAAATTTGATATTTTATTTTAAAAAAAATTATACAATAATATTTTAATCGAGAAGTTATAATATTTTCTTTAATATTTTTTAATAAAAACCCAAATTTTGTTATGAGAATGCTAACTAGCACTATAAAAACATTGTTTAAAAAGGATCAAATGTGAATAATGTCATGGGACAAGATATTTTGAGTGAGGGTCCTCTTTCGATATTTAGTTGGAACAAATTGCGACCGGGGAGTCTTGACCATCGGGGAGTTCCATTGTTAAACTATGTCTTGAACCAAAACTAAACTTTAAGGCATTAGTTTCATGGGTATTTCCTACTTATAAACTTTTTCACTCATCCACGCATATTCAATGTGCTACTTCACACTTGAATAAACCCAACAACACTCAAGACTCGGTTTAAAAAAAATACTAGATTGTTTGTGGTGTCAACAAATAAAATTTGAACTACCAAGCCGAATGCGTGGGTCCATTGATATGAGATTGTTCCATTTTATGAGAGGTTTTGAAGTTCTTGAGAGTTGAAAATTGGAATTTGGTAGAGTAATTTTTGTCACTTTTATGGTCTTGTTTGACTAGGAACCAAATTAGTCTGTATTGTTGCTATGTTCAAAGAAAGGATAATTTTGACAGAGAGAGATGAAGAGTCTCTTTTTTTGGGTCTCCGCCGTAAGGACAACGGAGCCTGGACTTCTATAAACATGGTTGTGTGTTTCATTTATTATTATGTGTTCCATTTAATATAAACATTTTAATCTTTACCACAGAACTTGCCATAACTAGTATCAAGGTTCACATTCATTTACAAATGCTACATCCGTTCCTTTTTTACATTTTATATACTAACTAATACATTGTATTTTGGTCTTTGTGCATCATCTTTTTCCAAATAATTTAAATATAATATTGCTATTAATCACCATCATTAATTAATATGTGGTAGAAGAAGAAAATGGTGAGTTATAATCATAAAAGATACCTTGGTTAAAAATATATCAATACAAATTTAATGCAATTTACTATATTAATTAGAGTGTAATATTGATACATTGTTAGTATAAATATTTATATATAGTCATTGCATTATTCACTATTTATTTAGATTTTTTTTAAAAAAAATCAATAATAATTAAATATGAATGATAAATGATATAATTACAATATATAAAACTCACACAATGTCAATACAATATCCTCCTTAATTAACATGAAAATTCCTATTAAAAGACTTAAAATCAAGTACTTCATCTAGTCCTACTTATAACATGCTTTTATTAAATTGGACATATAATACAAGTAATTATTGTTCCTAATGTTTTTTTTATAAATATTACAGTATTACAATCTCTCCCTTCTCACTTAATATTATGTTTTAATTAATAGTCTTATTAAAAACAATAAACGTAAAGATAATCAAAACTTTTAATAAACATAGAAACTGTAATAAAATGTCTTATGAAAAAAATTATAAATATTTTTTAGATGATATCTTATAATAATAATAATGAGTATTATTTTTATGTGTGATGCAGTTGAACGATAAAAATTGAGTTTTGACACAGCTAGTTTATAAGCATATTGAGAAATTGAAAGTTTATGAAGAAGCATAAAATTAGAGTATGAGGTGATAAGTTTTCTACTTGAATTAATATACTATTTGGTAGATAAAATAATGTGGTAGTTGATAAATGTGAAATCAAATAAACTCAGTAAGTCATAAACTATTCCAAACAATTAGCCAAAAATGAGTTTAGAAACTAATAATTATTAAATAAGTCTTATTTTTTAATACGTTAAAGTTATTTTTGGTCAAATTAGCTAGTGGAATAACTTATAAATTACACCATGATCTTACCAAACACATACTAACGTCATAATTCAGTAGTTTTACTTGTACAAGCAAATATAAACATTTTTTGCAACAAATCAAGCTATTCATCTATCTTACTTTACACTTTTTTCCACTCTAAAATCTCATCTTCAAGTTCTCATATTTTAATTTTTAAAATAATATATCACAATTATTATCATCGTGTCTCCGCAGTTATGCATGTAATTCGACGCAATGCTGGCCTAAAAGTATATTTTACATAAACTAAATCAGATTAAAATTGCAGGTACCTTAAATAGAACATAATATATTCATATATATATATATATATATATATATCGAATCAGACTGCGATCGAGAAGCCTCCAATTATTGAGGTGTTTTATTGTTATCAGGGTATGAGAAGAGTGACGAGCAACAAGTGAGACAGCACGTCTTGAATCAAAACCTTAAGGCATTAGTTTTATGAGTTTTTCTACTTATAAACTTTTTCACTACTTTTCGTATACCCAATGTGAGACTTCACACTTGATTGAAAAGTGTATATATGTATTACACTCATTCCCAACTATTTTAAAAATAGATTTAGACACACAAAGAGGTTTTATTAGTAAATGTAGTTAAAAAAATTTGGCCGTCTCTCACATTCACATAATCTACAAATAAAAAACAAATAAGATGACATATTTGATATTTCAGTTATTTGTATGTTGATTCTATGAATATATTTTATTTAAAGCATATACATACTTCATTTTTAAAGTGTTTCAGGCTTCTTGCTATTTGCTATTATTACACTGTTTGATCCCGCAGTTATTCTCTGCTCCATTCTGGTGCATTCATCAATATATTATGATAAAGAAAACATACACTAAGGTTCGGTAAACAATGTGTATATGAAGCTCCAAATTCTGGATTTTCTAACAGTTACAGGCAGGAAAAAAGGATGAAAATGTGAAGAACTCTCAAAATGCATCAAAAATAACAAAACAATGATCGCAGAATCTAACATGTAATCTAGAAATAATAGCGACTAGTCATTGAACATATATATATATATATATTATATATATATGAACATTCCCCGTGACCTTGTACGCAATGAGAACTTAACAACACGAAACGTAAAAAGCGGAGTATTCATCATTTTCCATATTAAAGCCAGCAACGCAACACTATTCATTATTCACCGTTATTGATCACATTCAACAATTGAAGCGTTCTAAATTTGAGAGTTTCCCTAACAACATCTTCTTGACTACAATTGTAACTACCGCATCAACTCATTTCTATATAATTTTCTACAATTGCACTAAACAAAATTTAATTACAAACAGATTTGTACCTTAAAACATCGGATCTATAGATAGGTTTTATCTAGTCTAATCATGTTCTAAAATTAGACTTGGTTAATATTTATAACAAAGTAAGAGACAAAAATGATCATCTCATAATGACCACTACTTCTATTTACATGTGTGTTCAATTGTATAGGTAATAATTATATCTTTTTGACTCAAACTAGTTAGTAAATTTTGTTTCAACAACTTATCTATTAAATAATTTATATTTCTAATCTTGTTTTTATTAGTTAACTAGTTATTTAGGATGTTTTTATACAAATAATTTATTATCACGGTTTGTATATATTGTTTTATGTGTCATTGATTATATAATATTTTTGTCATATATACACATTTGTAAAAGATTAATAATATATTTTCATCGTCTATTTTCTTTGAAATTGAAATTATATAAGTACTCGTAACCTACTCTAACTAAAAACCTATTTTGGGTAGCAAAACTTTTATATATACATATAATTTTAAAATATGAAATTATATATTGATAATTATAATAAATAAGAGTACTAAGAATATATTATATTTAAGAAGAAAAGAGAAGCAATTTGTGTCCCAATAATAATATGAGGTATCTGAGAGTACTACTTATCCCGCAATATCCGTTCACGTGGGTGAGTCCTGTTTTGGCCTCTCTGTTGAGTTTATATGTACTTGTTCTTATAATTACTCTTCACTGCAGCCTTTTCCACCTGCACAGTTTCCCCTTTCTTACATCACACTGGAACTGTCACTATGAAAATTCAATGCTACTTTGCCACTTGCTGCTCTCTAACATATATACAATTGCTCATTACTCTCTCTTTTTCTAAATCAGTTCAAAATCACCCACTTTAAATTCCACATTATATTTTCATTTTAATTATCATTCAAATTCTTCCACTTTCATCCCTTTAACTGGATTTGCTAAATTCATCAAAATCACATTTTTCTTAGGGGACTTTGATGTTTGAAAGTTATCTTACAAAATCAATCATAATTTTTTTTTCAGTTGTTTTCAACCTTTTGATAAATGAGGGGTAATGTATATTTAAAAAAATGTATACACTAATAATATAAAAACTTTATTGATTCTCAATTTATTATTCATCATTTATTCTCAATTATTATTGACTTTTTAAAAAAAGTAATACAAGTAAATAATGAACGATATGTTGACATTGTATAAGTCTTTAAATTAGAATGATACACTCATACATTTTTTTCCTTGAAATCATCAATATTCGAATGTTATTTTGTACTCCAACAAATCACACGGGCATGATATCCAAGTATATTACAGTTTAACGAGTACTTCAAGACGATTCTCTTTTAACCTAATTAAAATAAATAATAATTAACATTAGTGTTTTTTCCCTAATAACCTTTTGGATTTAAAATAATAATATGAGCCCTTAAAAACATTTGACTCTGCCCTTATATAAGTTGGAATATTGGAGAAGATAGTGACATGTGATATTAAAAAAATAATGTAGATTTTACATTATTTTTGAATAATTTTTTTAAATCATCAACCCAATTTGGAACTTAAGTCACACTATTAGACTTTCTAGTATCAAAGAAGATTATAGTCTCATAAATCCTCATAGAGGAGAGTAAGACTCAACCCTACCCGTTGGCCTGGTATGACCCGATTATGATCGGACTTGAATAAGGTCAGGTTTCATCGATTTTATTGCCAAGTTCGTATTCAAAAGTTATACCCAAACAAGATTTAGGGTCACGTAAGAGATAAACATGACAGTTCGACCCATCCCAAGGTCGAAAGTATAAATGATTTTGTAATATCTTCATGATATATACATGATTTACAACCATATATACATATATCAATTTATGTTTTGAGAAGACTTGATAAAAAATAAGTATGCGTTATATTTAATCGGATCTAAGGTTTGACTCAAACTCAAATGTTGATTCGATCGAGCATTTGGGGTTGGTTTAGCTTTGAGTTTATGATCAAGTTCAGGTTCAGAAAATTACTCGACTAACATATAAGGTCTGATAAGGGACACACCTCTACTTGGCCCAATCTAACTTATGAACCCAACCCATGCTCACTCATAGATCCTCCCATCTCAATTAAAATTGCTCTCTCTCTATATATATATATATATAATTTATAGAAAAAAGGTATTAAGACGATGCATTTATTGGTTCAAAAGTAATGAGATGAGTTTTTCTTATAAGAAGATATTGACAATTATGTTTTACCAAACTTATTCAGTTACCTCAAGAGAAAGAGTCGAGTCAATAAGATTGATTGAAGAAAGCAACACTCTTTCTAACAACTATTTGTTGGTTCAAAATTCAAACATAAATCTTGCTTAAAAAAGCCACATGAGAGAAACGCAAACCCCCTTTCCTAGTTAAGCTGCTTGGCAACAAGTAACGTATAATGGATTGCTTAAAGTGCTTCATTCGGAGAGTTAGGAGATAGGTTTGAGGCCGACATCAAATGGAAACATATATCATACAAAGTTTAAGTAGTTAAATTGTTGAATCATGCAAAATTACATCATCTGTAATTATATATAATTAATAATTATGTATTAATATATTGGAGTAGCATCTTCTACTTTTTTGGATTAGAATTGAGCAGATATTGGATTAAAGTCTTCCCAGATTATGTCTGATCTTCCAATCCTGGTATCATAGGTTACCACACTAGTTGAGTAATTTAACTTTACAAGTGTAATGTAATCATAATTTTTTTTAAATTATATAGACATGGACTATATGGTGTCGTTTTAGTTGAGACGTTTTCCGTTAGGAAAGTGGGGTGTTGATTGGTGTGGTGACCCATTTGATCTCATGCCCATTGACTAAAAAGCACTGTCTGGATCCTTTGTTTTAAAAAAAAGACAAAATAATTTATACATTCACACTGTATCATTATCCCCATTAATAATTAATTTTTATTAACTTTTTTTCAAATAAATAGAGTAATTCAAATAAATTATAATTAATATAATAAATAAATATAAATATTCATGGTACTGAAAATAAATATATATTACATGCAAGAGATTTCTCTCACAAGTCACAGGTCACAGAACCAGAATATTGTAAGACATTTATCTTTATCTTTTTTCTTTCATGCAAAAGCGTGCTTGGTGTATAACGGCGTTATGAGGCGTCGTTTCACTATATATACGTCTATTTCTCTCTCTCTCTCTCCCCTTTATTCAACGTTTTGTTCAATTTCATTGGAGTCCCAAGTTCAAAAAAAGAGTGTGTTTGGTAGCGTGAAGCAGAAGTCTGGTATATTAGGTGTTGTGTTCTGTTGTTGGAGATTTTTATAGAAATGGGGAAGAAAATAGAGCAGAGAGACACCGCTAGAGTTGAAGCTGTTCTTCAACTCATCAGGCAACAAACCCCTCTCACTCTTAAACAGGTTCCTTCATTATTATTATTACTACTACTACTCTTTCAGACTATGTTATGATTATTGTACATTTAATATTGTCCCTTTAGTTTTATGATAGATAGGAGAAATGTGTATACATATTGTTAATAAAGATCCATTTTGTGTGTGTATGCAGGAGAAGTTCTGCAACTATGGTTGTGTAGAACGGGTTCTGAAAGCAAAAGGGGATAATGTCAAAAGAGCTGCCAAGCAACTCAAGGCTTGCCTTTCTTGGAGAGATAACATAGGCATTGGTATTATTATTACTATTATTACTATTACAACCCTTTGTATATTCTTCTTCTTATTATTCCCCTCCAATCTAATAAAAAGCTTTTTAATCTACCCCATTTTGAAAACTGCAATCACACCTTTTTTCATGAATCATCCACCTTCTCTTTTTGTTTTTAAGAATCTTGCTTTTCCTTTTTTTTTTGTTTACTCTTTGAATTAAGCATTAAGTTAAAGTATAACCCACCCACTCCCTAGCTATCATTAAACTCACCTTCTCTTTTACTTTTTTTCCTCACCTGATTCTATTTTTATACTGAAAATATATAATTAATGTTATTGTTGATGTTGTTGCGGCAAACAGAGCATTTGATAGCAGATGAGTTTTCAGCTGAACTCGCTGATGGACTTGCTTATGTGGCTGGCCATGATGATGAGTCAAGACCTGTTATGGTAAACTCACTACCCTTCTCTTTTATTTTTAGTGTGTGACATGTTTACTCTTTACCTTTTTGTTCTGTCTTCTGAGTTAATGACATTAAATTGTTGTAACAGATTTTTCAGATGAAGCAAGATTACCAGAAGCTACGTTCACAAAAACAGTAAGTCCAAATACAAAAAATAAAACCTTTTACTTACCCTTTCATAATTTCGTTTCTGCCACTGCCCTTGATCTAAACTGTGTTTGTTTCTTGAAATTGTGTAGGTTTATTCGTTTGTTGGTTTTCACAATGGAGGTGGCAATTTCTACCATGCCAAAAAACGTAGACCAATTCGTGATGCTTTTTGACGCAAGTAAGTCCACCCTCAATTCCCGTAAGGCCGTTTCAGAAAGAAGAAAAAAACTTTATTGAGCAAAACAAAAACACAGAAAAAGGGGTAACGTAAATAAAAAAGTAGTAAAAAGAAACCAGGCATGCTCTGCAAAAATAGACATTGAACTGTGTTATTGTTTCTGTTAGGATCACCGGCACTGTCTGAAACAGTCTCAGAAAGTGTTTGGAATGCCCTTGAGGTGTCACGGTCTAGGCTCCAATTAATGGGCATGTCCCAGAGGGGTATTATCGGGAATTGGAGTTATTATCAATATTCTCTCCTAGAATTGGTCCATGTCAATCTTTATTGCTTCCTTAAATTATACTACTGATCCTCCAGTAGCAGTATAGCAGCACAAGTTCAGTTTTGCTTTAATAAGTTAACTTTTAGCATACATGAAATGAAGGGGTCATCATGCTAACCACTATCCTTACTAAACTAGTTTAGATGTTTTGCAATAGTAATAAGTAATAAGTAATAAGTAATAAGTAATAAGGGGATGTTTGGGTGCAGGCTTTTATAGGACGGCATCTGCATTTATGAACCTATTCCTGGCGGCACTGAAAATAGTGGGAGAGTACTATCCAGGCCGGCTACATAAAGCGTTTGTGATAGACCCTCCTTCTCTGTTTGCTTACTTGTGGAAGGTAAACTTAAATTCAAACTCTATACAATGCACACTTTTGGAACTCTACTATGTACTATTATTACCCACTGCCACTTCAACTCCAATACTCTTATTCTCACTATACTTTATCTATCACTATTTTCGTCTAATCACTTTCTGCATGCATCTTCCTCCTTGTTTCACCATTTATTAACAATTAAAATCATTAATGGGACCACCATCACTCTTTTATTTTTAGATGGTCCACCCCCTCATGCTTATCCCAATCCAACTCCTCAATTTCTTTTCAAACCCAAACAAAAACATATTTTTCAATATTCAAAATGGTTTATACTCATGTATGAATAGTCAACATTGAGAATAAACTAGTGTAAGTGTATGTTTAGGAGCATTAATATATGTGACCTCAGTGAGATGATTCATATAGAAAGAAAGAAAGAAAAAAAATAGTTGATTAATAATGTATAGAGTAAATAAAAAAGTTGATTAATTTAAAATGCAGGAAATAGTAGTTGTTTTTTAGAGATGAAATTAGAATAGTAATAATTAATAAAAAATAAAAAAGGAATTATGTTTGCAGGGTGTTAAGGCTTTCGTGGATGTATCAGCGATGACAATGATAGTATCTTCGTTGGATTATGAAGAATCACTGGAATTCAATGATTTCACATCATACCCTCGTGCCGCGTCCCTCCGATTCGATGAATCAACGGCCAAGATCGGTCCTTGCACCTCTTCCCGTTTTGCGTTCACCGTTTCCCATCACAACTTTGACTCTCTCAAGCCATGGTATCTGAGCTTTTCAGACACGTCATCATCCAAGGTGGGTCCCACCAGTCCCGCATCTCTGGGCCCCGCTCGCATCTCACCTCTCAACGCGCGTTCCTTCTCGTTCGCGTCACCCGCTGCCAGGAAGACCCTGTTCTCCACTCCATTGCCCCAGCGCGTGACAGGGGGTGATAAGAAGGTGACGGCGCGTACTCCTCGGCCGTCGTTTCTTCAGTCGCCGGCAATGTTTTTCAACCGGAAAAGCGAAAGGGGAGAAAAATCAAGGGAATCGTTCAAGGCGTATTTGAAATTTTACAGGAGACCGTACGATGAGATGATATATAGATCAAAGATGAGGCCCCCACTTGGTGGACTCATCTCTATCGTTTCACATAACATCAGACGACGCCACGTGTCCCTCTCTCAACGCTACTGAACGCAGCAATGAATGAATCTATTTTATTATCTTATATTCTTCAATGAATGAATGAAAGTAAGTACATAAGTTGTAACTTTGAATCAATTACTTACTATTACTAATGTCCCAATAATTTATTAAATTC
This sequence comes from Lupinus angustifolius, assembly GCF_001865875.1. Lineage (NCBI taxonomy): Eukaryota > Viridiplantae > Streptophyta > Magnoliopsida > Fabales > Fabaceae > Lupinus > Lupinus angustifolius. The sequence goes on along the minus strand of NC_032014.1, from coordinate 195,420 downwards.
AAGTCTCCGTTTTTTGTAATTGAAATTCAAAGTGTGTTTGTGTGTGCCTTGGAAGAAGGGATCGTGGTCCATACGGAGGACCTTCCTCCTTTGGAAATACAAATACTAGAACAAGTTAAATAGTAAATAAATTTAAATTTAATATGTCTTTTTGGGGAATGATAACAAGACACTTATATTTAATTGTTGGACAGTTGAATCTTTTGGACCAATGTAGTTGGACTATGTTTGGACAAGGTTTGAAAACTTTGATATTGTATGGTTGTGGTTGTAGACTTGTAGTTGTAGTTTTGAATTGAAGGAAGGGAGAGTTGGTAGGAATATGTGTCGGGTTTTGTTGTCTGATAACAAGTCAAACAAAACAAGAGAGAGTAGGTGAACTCAGCTTATTCACTACGTATATGAATCAATATTATATGGATAGTGTTTAGTGTGGTATATTAGTGGGGGATCCAGTTCCTTGTCGCTTAGGAATCAAGGTTTCTGTTACCTAATTTGTTTTGTTTTGTTTTTTACTTTTGCGTCAGATTCGGGCTGAGTGTCCTTTTCCCTTAACAAAGACACCAAGGATGGATCCACTTGGAACAAATACCTTCATTAGGCTTACAAGGTTGTATCTTATTGATCGAGAAGGATGGATTGAGTATTAGATGGAGAGTTTGTTATTAGTTTTATTTTACACGTGTGACTATTAATAGCAAGTTTTAGTTGAGAGAATCAGTTATGTTAGTTTACTGTTTTTCCATTTTAAGCTTTCTCTTCTTTAGTTGTATATAAGGAATTGTAATCCATTTTTCAATCAATCAATGAAGTATTATTGAGTGTAATCCCCTTTCACACTCTTCCCCAATTCTTTCTTCTCCTTCTTAGATTTATTACATTTATCTTTTCTTTGAGTTTTATCAAGAAGTTCAAGAATGGTTGTCATCTTTCTAAGAATGATAAATAAAATACTCCATTGTTAACTATTAGGTAACGTCTTAATAATAATTTTAAAAATGTTCCTACAATGTTTCAAACACAGAATTGATATGAGGAGTATGGTTTAAATAAAAACTAGTGAATATGACCAATTTTGAGTAGTATAATTACATAATTGATATAATTGTTATATTATGTGGGCATATGATAAGTATGGGTAAATACAAAAGAGATGGGATGAAGTAATAATTGAAAAATGGGAAAGAGGTACTTCCATTCCAATGCATCACATTCAATTAGATTATGCCATGTTAATAGTGTGGAGGTGTATGCGATCAGTGGTTAAATAGAAGGGGGAAGGAGAAAAAACTACAAAACCAAACCAATTCAATATTCCAATTTATTTATTTTTTATAAATCACATTGTATTTGACAGAATCACTCCCTCGACCAAATAATTATGCAATTGGTTAAGCTATAATAAGCCCGTGCAAGCTGATTTACTATTCAGTGGATATTCCAATATATGTTTTTGAAACAGATAATCATAAAATGGAACAGTAAAAACATAGGTAAAAGAGTTTAGTATTTTTTGACATGAATGTGATGATAATATAACAAACTGAAGTTAGAGATCCTCTCCATTACAAGTACTTTGTCGGTTCCATACTCATACTCGCATGAATGAGGTCACACATCATAGGGTTGCTTACCGGTGAACTTGACCTCAATTGGGCTCACATTCTTCCCTATGGACCTGAAGTTCTGTCCAACCCCTTGGCGACCAGGGTTGACCTTCTCAGGGTACACACCATCCTTGGGATGCAAATATTGAACCTCCCCATTAGGGAATACCCTATAAAATTGATACTTGATCTTGTACTTAGACCTTAGCCTAGTCCCTAGAGCCAAACACTGTTCTTTCCTAGCAAGTTTGAGAAGGTTTGGGCCTTCCCTCATTATGGCTGCACCACCAGTGGGCATCTCAAATATCTGTTCTTTTGGAGAGTCCCATGTTATCACATAGAATTCCTCCACTTGGGCTTTCCTCAATAACCCTCCAGTGCTCCCACCAAATATTGGGCTTGGAGTGTTTGGGTCCAATTCAGGTGGGGTGAATCCCACTGGTGCCTCCTTCTTTTGTTCCAAAGCCCATACATAAGACAGAATCACACAAAACTAAAATGTCAAATTTATTCAACTATACAATAGAATCATCTTATGTCTTCTTCTAGATCAAATATGGGTACATCATCCTTTAATTATTGTCAGCTATTTTTTAGTTTTATGTGTACGGATGTACCTATAAAAGATTAAAACTTTAAAAGATAAAATATATGAATTTCTTATATAAAAAGTTGTCAACAAAAAATGTAACTAAATCCTCCTAAGTTTAATAAATACCTTTGCTAGTGGGGCTTCTGTTTTCTCATCAGCAGTAGCAGCTGTTATTGTTAATTTTGGTGAAGTTGTGAAGTTGAGAGGCTTGGGGCTGGTGAAGGAGCGAGTGGATGGTTGTTTCCATGGTAGAGAGGGTTTGGAGAGAGTTGGAGTGAAGAGGGAAGCTTGGGTTGCCATGGCCATGCTGGTGAATGATGATTGTGTTGTGAGTGAGAGATGCAATGATAACAAGTGCAACAAAGTAGATGTATGGTAAGAAACAAGTTTGTAAGGGATTTTTGGATTTTGGATGTGTGGTGTCAATATGGTATGGATAACTTTATATTTGGTTTTGACCAATTAGAATGCATCACTTTCATTCCTTCTCTCACCTAAACACTCCTACCTCCTTCATCTTTTTATAATCCATTTTATTTTTATGATCACTTATAATCTTACTACTACTTTCCAACTTACTTGCAAAGCAATTATTCTAAATTTATTTATTCATTGATGTTAGCAAGTTGCATTTGCATTTGTTGGATGAGATAAATATGCATTACATTTGTTGGATCACGACGCATCTCATGCCTATTGCTTCATGATGTCAATAAAACTCCTTAATCCTTTAAATGGATTATTAGTTTATAAGTCGGAATTAATACAAATGCTTCATAAATGAGGATAAGTAAAAGGGAGAGCAATAAAACTAATAATTAATGCAAAAGGAGGGATAAATAAGAACGTCATTAAATTTGTTTTAAAGCATATGTGTTCCATGGGTAGAATCAAAAAGGAAAACTACTTTTTTTGTTTTGATCAAAAGAGTATATCCTCAAATCCAAAAGGATAATAGAAATAATCAACACATATACAATCAGCACAATAGATGCATACCCGGTTTAGGACAGGTATCATTATATTTTGCTCCTAAATATCTACATATACAATAAAATTATCATTATGAGATTTTATATAATTTATTTATTATTATTTCATAATAAAATTTAATGAATAAATTACAATAATAATGAGATTATTTATTATTTTTTGATAAACATGAAATTGACAATGATAAATAATAAGAATGAATCCAATTATTTTATGAATAAGTTTTAAATTTTTTTATCAGGAAAATCTAATAATTTAAATATACTCATTAATTTAAGGGAACGAAGTATATCCTGGTATAAGGATATAAGTTATCTCCTCATGCCAGTGAAATTATGACATGTGTCATGTTTCATTATTTTCTGTAAAAATATTTTTAAAAATAAACAAAACAATATACATGTTACATTTTTATTGATCGGAGGAAATAAGTTATCTCTGAAGAGATATATATTATTCTCTTAATCTAATCTGACTATTAAAATTTCTTATAATTAATAAATAATATGCAAACTAAATTTTTTAAACTTAATATTAGATTAAATTTAGACACTCGAAACAATACTATAAAAACATGTTAAGAAATCTAAAATAAAATTAGAGAGGACACAAATAATAAAAAACAAATGGAAGAACTCCATCATAGAGGGAGAGAGAACTAGTGCAACAAAACAAGCCTCCATGCCCGATCTTCACGCAAAGTTCTCATTTTGCTCTTCTAGATCTGCTAATTACACTGCCTCCATTCCGAAATCATTCCACGATTCTTATTTTTTTATTACTTTTTCCCACCGAAGGAGTATTTTATCCACACTGATTTCTGAAATACTCGTTTTATAGTTGAATTCCCAAGCACAAAAGCCAAAAAAATAGAGAGATTAATTCGTACCCAATTGCAAAGATTCGATTTTTAGTATGTGATCAATAATGGGGTCTGGAAAAAAAGCAGCTTCTTCTTCTGGGCACGCTCACATGTCGATCTCAGGCATGTCTTTTGATTTCATCCCTATATTTTTACTATTTATGATATCATTTTGATCCTTAATCAATCATATTTTTTGTTCTTATTACAATCACCAATAGTGTTTTGATTCACTGTGTTGAGATGTTTGTTGTTATTTTAATTTATTTAATCAGTAATCTACCTTTCATTCCATATTAGATTTTTTACGTTTTAGTTGTTCTCTTTTGGGATAAATTTGCTTATGTAGGGAATTTTCTATGAAATCACCGGTATTGGTTTTTGGATCTGTGAAATTGTTTGTTATCTCCTCATAGTTTGTATTAAGACCGTGAAGGATTTTGGCAAGTGCATTGGCGATGATGTAAAGTGGCAGAGAGTTTTTGTTATTGTGTTTTTTGAACACTTGGAAAAGCATCAACCTTTTAGTTTAATTTTTTGAAGTGGCTGCCGAGGAAAGTAAAGTGGTTATGACTTGTGATGTGAGATTGTGAGGGAATTTGTTATGGACGGGAGATGATACATAAGCCTTTGTCTTTTAAAACGGCGAGTGAAGAAGGATCGTTCTTCCTACATTGAGTTGACCCACTTACTGTTCTAGAGTCTAGACAGGACCTGTTTTGTAAAACTGATATGCCCTTTGTTTGTATTCTCCCAAAAACAAAATCATGGCTTTATGTAATTAGTTGTGATTCAAAGTGATATACATTGAACTCCAAACTAAGGATTAAGATTTATGAAATTCACACACAAGCAGCGTTTAAATAGTAAGTTTCTGTTATGTACAATATGCTGATTGGAAATTCTTTATTATGCAGGACTTCGTGAGAAGCACCAAATGGAGCTTGAAAATTTGACACTAACAACATTACCTTTCAAAACATTGAAATTCTTCACATTAGCTTTTATTCAATACATTAAGAAAACAACATTATATCTGTTGTCAAAAGGTGGGTGGCTTATGCTTTTCAGTGTTGCAGTAGGGACTCTTGGCGTAGTGCTGATGGCCTTTGATGGCCCTCATGAAAAGGTATTCTTATGTATTCACTCTTTAACTTATGCATGATAGCTCTGGTTCGAGATATGTCCCATGGAAAACATGTTATATACAAATGCAATATACTCTCTTAGTGTTAATCTAGACATCCAATGTCTCTTAAATATGCAGTGGTAATAGTCATGTTCTTAATGCTTTGGATATTATTCTGTGAAAATTACCCTAATTAGTATGGATTTGCATTGCATGTATGTCTAGAATGGTACTCTGTTGTTTAGACCTGGATTGTTTTTAGGTAGTTCTTTTTATTCATTTAGTTTAGATTTTCCCTGCACTCAATAAGTGCTTATTACTTTTGCAGCATCTTGAGGAGCTTCTTGAATATTTCCGCTTTGGACTGTGGTGGGTGGCCCTTGGGGTTGCATCTTCAATTGGTCTTGGTAAGTAAAATAGTCATGCACAAGAGAATCACGTTATCCAGATGATAAGTTCTGATTATTTGCTTGTTGGTTAGTAATACAGTTGAGATACACAATTGCTTGCAATTTGTCGATTTAAAAAAAAGAGTCTAATTGGGCATGTGTTTAAAGTGAGCAACATAATTTTATTTACAGTATATCAGGACCATAGCTAAATGAATTAAAGGGTGTATTCACCCTTGCACACTTTAGAGGAATCTTTTCTATAGAACTTATTGTTTAAAGACTTCCTTGTGCCAAGATTTTGATCAAACCTTGTAATTTATTCGCTTATCACTTTATATGATTCAGGATCTGGTTTGCACACGTTTGTCCTATATTTGGGTCCCCACATAGCACTATTTACAATAAAAGCAATGCAATGTGGCCGAGTTGATTTGAAAAGTGCTCCATATGATACAATACAACTAAAAAGAGGCCCTTCTTGGCTTGATAAAGAGTGTTCCCAGTTTGGGCCACCATTGTTCCAGTCAGAATATGGTTCACGGGTTCCACTGAGCAGCATTTTGCCTCAAGTTCAAGTGGAGGCTGTTCTATGGGGTTTGGGAACAGCTTTAGGGGAGCTTCCTCCTTACTTTATCTCCAGGGCAGGTATAATTTTTTCTCTTAATTTAGTGAACTGATATTTTTATAAGCAGTAGATTGGAAAAGGCTTTTGTTGTTAGTGTTGTGTTGTTGTATTGTATTAAGTGATATCATAATATAGTTTTAATGAGGTACTACTATTCAGACAACAGTATGCTTTGCATGGGAAATTGGGAACAGTATATACATCTAGCTTGTATTTATACTTCATTTACTTGGATGCTATTAGCCGACTCACCTAGTGGAATAAATGTTTGGTTGTTGTTGTTACATTAATGTTGTTGTTACAGTATACTCACCTTGTGCACATGATTCTAACCAAATCATTAATGTAGCACGCTTGTCTGGGCGCCAAGTGGATGCCATGGATGAGTTGGATAGTGATGATAAAGGAATCCTGGCTGTTCAGTTGAATAAAATCAAGCGTTGGTTTCTTTCACACGTTCAATACCTGAATTTCCTCACCATTCTTGTGCTTGCTTCGGTTAGTATGGATTTGATGTTTCATTTTCCAGCACAACCTTTTCTTCTTCATTAAATAGTTGACAGTTTCTTTTCTAAAGAAAACTTCTTCTGACATATTACAAGAATAGTATTGTGTTTTAGTAACTTCCTGATGTGTTGTTAGTCCTGACTCCACCATGAAACAGCTTGTTCTTCTCAATGTTTATTTTTTAGTTGTTCTTGTTTGTGAGTTTTTAAACATAAAAGTTGAGATTGAGAAAATATATTAAATGATTCTATCCTCTTCTAAAATAACATTTATTATATATGTTTTGTGAATACATAATCTGCTATTAACTGAATTTATATTTTAGGTGCCAAATCCTTTATTTGACCTTGCCGGCATCATGTGTGGACAATTTGGTATTCCATTTTGGAAATTCTTTTTTGCAACCTTAATTGGAAAGGCAATTATCAAAACTCACATACAGGTTTGTATACATGGCATACATTGTATTACATATATATGGTGTTACATATTAGCAGTCTATAATTATATTTGCATTTGCATTTGCATTTTGCAGACAGTATTTATCATCTCAGTTTGCAATAATCAACTTCTTGAGTGGATAGAGAATGAATTGATATGGGTTCTTAGCCATGTACCTGGTTTATCATCTGCATTGCCTGGAGTCATAGCTAATCTCCATGCAATGAAAGATAAGTATCTGAAAGCACCCCATCCAGTTTCTTCAAATGTTCAGGTACCCCCTCTCCATTAAACTGCAATGTAACTTGTATTTCAATGCTTTCTACATTGCTTTGAATCTTGAAGTGGAGTTGTAATTGTAAATTGTTTCAGGGAAAGAAGTGGAATTTATCTTTTGCTTCAATATGGAACACAATTGTGTGGCTAATGCTAATGAACTTCTTCGTGAAGATAGTGAATGCAACTGCACAGAGATATCTGAAGAAACAGCAGGAGAGTGACTTAGCTGAATTATCCAAAAAGTGTAACTTGGCAGATTCAGATGCACACTGAAATGCTAATCTTGTTATATGCTTTTTTTGGGTTCCTACTTCCTACTATTCTTATTATTTACTTATCAAAATGTTGCCCAAGTCACTGTTTCTATCTATATATTTCTCAATGTTTGAAAATGAGTATCTTATCTTATTATGTAAGGACATTCAACACAGCATTAACGAATATAATAATCAATATTAGTGTCGCATTCTGGTGGGGGCTACCCTTGAATAGTGGGCCAGCAGCACTTATTTATGAGGGTGTGGCCCACATCCTCTCTCCTAACGTGCTTGTCAAAACAAATATATAAAGGATTTGGTGGTGATGCCGCAGAATCCGGTGCAGATTTGTTTTGGAGTTTGAGAGTAGAACTGAAAAAGCAGGCATTAAATGAGTCAGTGTGATGGGTTTGATTCATGTGCACATTACTATATAAGTGGTAACACAGATTCTCTCTCATTAACTCCCATAACAATGGAATAAGGGGAGGAGGAATCTTCAAACAAGGGCTAGGCCTAGCTAGTGATGCTGCTTTCAGTTGTTGGGTTCTGTTCTGAACCCTAACTTAACCACTCTCTTTTCATTTCAAGGGCAAACTTGGAATGCACTTATCTAACAATATATTGCTCAATCATTTAATATTATATTAAAATGCTTAAGATAATAAACAATATAATAATCATTCACAAGATAAAGTCATGATCACTACTATATAGATAGATATAAGCCACGTGTATGACACTGACAATAAATAGAATCACTCTTTTCAAATAAGTACCACATATTCCGGATCACAGAACCAACCACTTGAACAATAGATTTATGAGATTTTAAATAATGAATAAAACAAAATTAGTAAAATTGTTTATGCGCCACTCATGCTGTTTCAAATAAAAACGATAGATAACAAATGTTAAACACCTCTAATGAATAATATTGTGGAGGTAGCAACTATTTATATCTGCCTCACTTTTTGTTCGCTAGTAAAAGATATTATTTGATTTGCCCCAGCAAAACAACATGCAAATATGTGCCTATTCCTTGCCATTACTTTTGGGTCACAATCACACATGGCAATTTGCATAGCATCATCTGTCACAACTTTGAATTGAAAAAGTAATATATTTTCCAGACAACGTACATATCATGCTCCTCTACACATAAATATGTCTAGAAAATGAGTTAAGGGTAACCAAGAAGAGGTGAAATGAAGTCCATTTCCTCCAACTTTCTTTATTTATCAATCTTCCATTTCATGCTAACAACAACTTGTTTGTATTCAGACAATGCCATTTTCCACCCCAGATCACCCACCACTTCCAAACTAAAAGGAAATAAACCAATCTATTTGGATTTCACTTAAAGATCAAACTTGCCAGATATAAATACGAGTTTGTAAAAGATTTACTTCACAATTCAGAAGCACATTCCACAGGTTTGGTCAACTACCCTTCTCCACAATTGCCAAAGGCAAATGCATCTCATATCTTTTGGCCTTAGTCTTCTCAGGTTTTCTTCTACCATCTCAAAGCCGCCAAATCAAACACCAGATTCATCTTCCTATTGGGAAGACACCATCTTTCACTTCAAAAATTGTATCCAATTCATTTTTGCCAAGGGACTACCTACTCACCTGCAGGTTGTTTTTGTTCTGCTTGCTTCACTTGAACCGTAGCAGGCACAGCATGAACATAAGGGAAAGCTGCCGGAACAACAAACTGATGGTGGTTTCCAGATTGTGACATCGTAGCAAACTGAGCTGGATGCGGAAGAACCGACGGAGGTAAGCCACTGCCTTTTGTATTGCTGGGAGCTGCACCATTAGAGTTAGTGCCAGAAGAGCTTTGTCTTTGCATTTGGTCATGGCCACCGCCACGCCTTTGAAGATAATACCCACTAGCAGCTGAAGTAGTAGGGGTAGAACTATTAGATTGTGAAACTTGGGAATGTACATAATAAGGATTTGACATTAATAGTTGGGTACGTGGTAATGTTTGCTTTGATATTTGTTGCTGCTGCTGTTGTGGCAATTGCAGTTTTGCCCCGGTGCTGGAAGTTAGTTGAGGGCCACTGAGAATTGATGGACTATTCCTGCCGGATTTACCACTTGGCCCGGTCTGAGAGTTCTTGGTTTGTTGAGAGGCTAAAGAAGTTTGGGTAATCTTATTATCAGTCGATGTTGAAGTCGTCCTTGGGCTACCAGTATTTTTGGATACTGATGAACTTGTTGGTGAGCCAATGATAACTGGAGGAGATGGATACTGGGTTGAACTCAAAGGTTGCACTTGTACACTGGTTGATTTCGGATTTGCTGAGAAAGATATTTGACTGTGAGCTTGCTGAGAACGAGACTGCTGCTGAGGAAGAGTTTTTACGGATGAAGATGGTGTTGAAGCCATAGGTGAAGGAAACTGAGAAGCTGTTGCCCTTGAAGAGTTTTTCCACTGAGGTGACTGAGCAACAGCAGTGCTGCTGCTCTGTACAAGGTTTTGTGGAAACATAGATACAGCATTAGGAAATTTGGTGGCCATCGATAATGTAGAAGGAAGATGATCAGAGTAGACACTGCCATTGTTAGTTGATGGTGTCTTGCTTTGAGCAGTAGCTACAGCTGCAGCAGCATATTGATTCTGTTTCTGGAGCTGAATAATCTGCTGCTGATTTCTTTGCATATGTTGCTGAGAACTGGCTGAAATGGTGTTGATGGAAGCAGAACCAAGGCTAAGCGTTCGTGCAGAGCTATCAACAACGTTGTTGCCGGTTAATGTAGTTATTGAGGGATCTGACGCATCTGGCCTTGAGAAAGCAATGGACTGCCCCACTGTTGCTGGGAATTTCCCTCCAACTGGTTTTTTATCTACATCAAGGTTTGAGGAATCAACTACATGTTTCTCTTCTTCAAGGACACAATATTTTTTCTTCTGCTGAGCACTAGCAGCTTGTGCAGCGGTCATTATCTGATAGTTATGATGATTCTGCATAATTGAATGATGACTTTGTGCAATAGGTGAGAGCTCAAGGCCAGAGGCAGGAGTAGCCCCATTGATGGAAGCAAATGACATGGCAAATGCTTGAGATGTTTCGGCTGCAGCCTTAGGACCAGGGTGCTGTTGAGCTTGCTTTTTTTCCCCACGACTACCATTGGAACCAGTACCACTTAGTGATGCAGGTGTCATGAAAGCAAAGTTTGGCGTCTGCACAGGCATTGCAAAATTTTGGCCATAAATACTCATGGTAGCACGAGTGAGACGACTATCAGCAGAAGGACTATCTGCACTACCCATTTCGGAGTCAATTTGGTGAGCTGGATGAGTAGTGTGATGGTTCTGTGCCTGTTGCTTTGGCTGTTGTTGCTGCTGCAGCTGTAGTGGCTGTGATGAATGATTTTTCGTGACAGGAGAGCCTTGCATGCTTCCACCGCTAACACCAACACCACCATTGGAACCACTAACATTGGGTTTTTGTTGTTGATTCTGCACATGCTTTTGAGACGGGGAGGATCCACTAGAAATACTGGCATGACGGCCCTGTTGGGTCTGCTGTGGTTGAGGCTGCTGCTGAATTTGTGAAGGGTGGAGCATTTGAGATGAATAGAAAGAACCGTTGAAAAATGGCACAGCCTGAGCATGAGTTCCTCTATACGTAGGTGGACCACCAATGTGTGCTGGTATTGGAAATGGGTAAGCATTATTTTGCAAAATGGCCAAGTATTGAGTTTCATTGCCAGCGATATTTGGGTAGCTAAAGCTCATTGGTGGTACAGCAGAGGTCCCTGTGGCCGAAGCATTTTGAGATACTGCATTAGATGTAAAAGATGCTATCCCGCTGCTTGCTATGGGCGAAGAGTTCATAGAGCCAGGTCGAATTGAGGCGGCCGCAGCAGCGGCTGCTGCGTGCTGCTGGTTCAGCGGGAAGATGAAAGCAGGACCCTGACAAAATTTATGACAAACCATCAATAATATTTTAAAAAATAATAATTGAACGTAGTCCCCCTCCCCCCCAAAAAATTAAATAAAAAAGTTGACTATACTAATACCAGAGAAGAAAATAAAACCATACCAGTATATTACTGGGGGTCCCTGGAGGTAATGCTTGCTGAAGCAAAACTTGCTTTCTTTGAGAATTATCCACAATAATAGGCTGAGAACCTTTATCGTTACTCATGTGACCTGGAAACATGACATGTACATTGTCTTTATCTTGAGTAGGGTTTGGAGGCCTGTTGGGGACATTAGCATGCAATTCTGTGGAGGGCACAACATTGAGATTGCAGGGCTTAGCCCCATATAACGATGCAGAACCTGCTGCTGTTGGCCAAAATGGATTCATCTTAGAAATTTGCTGGTGATACAATATATTACGAGCAATGTAGCAATGGGTTGCACATCTTTTTGGCCGAGGCTGATTAAAAAGCAGATGTGATGGCTGTAAAAGTTATAAAAAAATTATTTGATAAAGAGCTCAAGAGGGTGAAACTTAATGAACTTAAACTATACATTAAAGACCCCATAGAAGAGAAAGTGAACTTTTCATTTAAATCAGCAATTTTCAAGAGGATCTCTCAAAGTATAACTCAAAGTTAACATACCGTTATAGCCGCAGAAGTCACAGCAGATCCACCCATAGATACAACTCCTGGCAAAGATGTCATATATCTGCTAATTAATGGGAAGAGATTAAGCAACATATCAATAAATACTGCAAAAACACAAAAGAACTGAGAACATGTACAAATTAATAGGGCCATACCCCATAGGAGGAAGACCGCCTGGCCAATTGGGAACAGACACTGTTAGAGGCACTGAATTTGATACATCTGGAAGGAGAAGAGAAAAAACAACATAAGCTACGCTTATATCAGTAAAAGGTGGAGAACAAGTACATTCGACTTTAAAATTAAACAACATACCATTTTTTTCGGAGCTGGGCTGCTGCTGCAGCTTCTGAATGTTGTTTTGATGTTGCTTCTTCATAACTATGTTGTCACTACCACTAGTGTCTGCCTTATCGCCCTTCTCCAAATCAAGCTGCAAATTAGTACTGCTTTCCTTCTGCATAATGATAGGTTTCTGGGACTCTACTTCATCCATTTCCACAGCCACAGCTTCTTCCTTATTCGTTCTAAGTGATGTATCATCTTCCTTTAGTGTGTGCATGACTTCCTGCACAATCAAGGCAAAGATAAGTTTAAGCACTTATCGCCCATCAATGAAGAAAGGGGTACAATTAAAGCATGACATGACCCACTTACCATTTCAGCATCTGTTACCAAAGCTTTAGGATCTCCAGCCACAAAATTAATCTGTGAATCTCTTTCGGGAGAAGATCTCAACAAGGGAGGAGGCGCCTGAAAAGTGAAAACCCAGCCGGATATAAAAAATTAAAAACATAGTAGAGAGAGAGAAATTAAAGAAATATGAAAATAAAAATAAGTACCATCAGATCTATCTGGAACTTCTGTTCTCGCTGGTTTTCAAGCTTGGAAGGAGTGAAGTTCCTGTAGAACCAAGAGAAAGAACAAATCAAAGTCAGAATTCACACTCAGAGAAAGCCCATAGAAACAATTCTGAATCTGATAGTGCTCACGATTTCATAGATTTGACCACAGGAGATTCCTTGTTAGGTGCCTGAGGAGCCACCACCTCATTGCTCAATTCCACATCTTTCTTTGCTGATTCCTCAGTCGGTGGCTTAGAATGTGATGAATCATAGCTTTCCACCTTAATTGACTCTGGCTGTGCCTCGGAGGATGTAACACCACCTTGAGAATTCGCCAAATCACATGATACGGCAGCATTTCCAGGCACTGGTTCTGTGTTGTCATCAAAATTCTGAGAGCAAGTTTCCACTTTTGAAGGGTGGTCGCTTTCAACCTTGGCCGATGATGAAATGGGGCTTCTACGAATGGTGAAAGACGCCGGACTTTGACTTTCTTCATCATAGTTTACCTGTCGTGGTCTTTTCCTCTTTGGAGCTACACATGAGAATTGAAAAAAACAATTGAAAACATATGGAAACGGTTTAGAGTTGAAAGATTGGCAGTATGAATGAAATTCACCCACCAAGAACAGACATGGGAATAATGTGAGAAGTTGAATTTTGAGGTTGAAGGGATTCTGATTTTCCATGAGTATTACAAGACTTATTGAGAGGAGAAGGGTGAGGCTGTGTCATCATGCCGTACAACACTTGAGCTATCTCTATTTCAATCTCTTCCTCTTGATGTTCCGCTGAAGAAGAACAAGGTGCTTTGAACGACGACGATGATGATGATTGAGATGATTTGAGGAATTTGATCTTGTGTCCATTATTATTATTATTGTTGTTGTTGTTGTTACTGGTAAGAGGCTTCTACAGCATGAGCCAGCCACTGTGTTAGTAAAAGCTTTTTCAATAGAGATAGAAGAAAAGGGGAGTGAGTGAAGAACAACGACAACAATAATAACTCACAACTATCTTCTTCCTAACTGAAAGATTTGATGATGAAGTGAAAGGGTGTGGATGAATCTGCTCCGCCATTATTCCGCCGCTAGAGTCATGTGATGATCTTTTGGTGATAGCTGACAAAAA
>NC_032014.1:89568-181065 GCF_001865875.1 Lupinus angustifolius | reverse complement strand
AAATGAAAAGTGAGGTGTATTATTAATGAGTGAAAAGAAAGAGGAATTATTTGTTGTGTTTATGTGTACCGGAGCGTGCTTTTCTAGGGACAGAGACTCCGATCATTTCATCGGCTGGCTTCCAAGACGGTGTTCTAAAAACTTTGGAGGAGGGTGGTGGTGGTGGAGGAGGAGGAGGAATTCTTCTATTGTTGTTGTTGTGATCTTCATCTTCATCATTAAAACTTTCATCGGATGTATATTCTCCAACATCTTCTTCTCTAGCTCTTCTACCTTTGCTTCTTCCCAATCGATCCTTCTTCATGTTTACTCGATCTCTTAACCTCGTCGTTTCACCATATTCCTCTGCAACAATAATAATAATAATAATAATAAAGAAGTAACAACAGAAGAGAGTAATAATTGAATGAAAGAGATCTGAAAGAGAAGAAACCTGGTGAATGTGTGGTGTGAGTGTTACTTGTTCTGTGTCTTCTTCTTGTTAAACCATCAGACATAGTTAAGGTTCTTCTCTCTCTACTTTCTCTATTCCTTTCCATACTTTTATTAGTCATTTTACAATCTCACCTCTTTTCTTCTCTTCTCTTCTCTTCTCTTCTTCTTCTTCTTCTTCCTTATCCCTTTTCTCTCTATATATATATCTCTCTATTTCTCTTTCTCCCTTTTACGGTTACGATTTACTGCTTCGTCACATCTTCCAATCAATACCAACATGGCAAAATCCCCACCGTTCACACCTTCCCCCACTCACCTTTTATGCGCGTCACTTCCACGTCTTTCCATTCTCACTGCCCTTTCCCCACCAAACTTCTATTTTATATTTAATTTATTAATTGCAGGGGATATAAGGAAACAGTTTTTTATTATTATCTTTTCAACCAACCTCTTCAATTTTCATTTTTAGACATAGCTCACCGAACAAAGTATATATCATCATCCCTTTTAGGACACTACAATTTTCATTTTTAATTCTTCATAGATTATAAATATTATCATTTCTATTGCCACCAAAATACAACTTCTTATCGTTGGGATAGCTGTTATCGACCTAAAACACATCATATTTCTAAGTTATAACCCACTCCTTTATCCGAATAAATCAAAAAAAGTTCCTTTTTTTTTTACTAACACTAAAAAATGCGAACAAGACATAAAGAGGACAAATAAGAAATTCACTTATTGGATATGAGAAAGGAAAAAGGGACAGTGATAAATAAAAAATTAAATATTTTTTGCTATGAAATATCTTCATATCTAACTACAACTTATTATCTTGGATGAGAATATTATTAATATTATAAGTTAATACTTTTCATAAATAAAAGTTATAGCTATTAAGTTTTAAAAGTAAAATAGATATTGTGAGTTATCAGTTTAAGAAATGGATTGACAATCAAGCAATCCAGATGAGATTGGTTCATTATTATAAGTGATGGAATACCCTTACAAAAATAGTTTATTTTAGAGTAGTATAAGATAATTATCATTTTAGATGTATAATAAAATGTCAATTGATGTATAAATTAATAGAGATGATATTTTAGGAAAGATGGTCCACATATATATAAATATAAGAAACAATATTATTTCATTTTGTGAGTAAATAAAAGTCAAAATCAACAGCTAAAAGGGAAATCTATGTTTTGAATACCTACCTAAAATATTCGTTTTATATTGGTATAGATGTATGATAATTATCTTATTCTATATTTACTTTCTTTCCCAATTTGCTCATTGAATTCACTTTTTCTTGTCCACTTTCTCTTTACTCTATTTTTTCTGTATATTTTATTTCTTCTTATTTTTTATTTAAACCAAACAAAATATGAAATTACTTAAAAAATAATTAATTATTATTACAATTTATAATCATTGTCTTTTTCATCTTGAGGACTAATCATCATACTCTGTCACCATAAATGCAATTATTATTTACTCACTTAATTACTTATTATCAACATTTGATTCATCTATATTTATATCTTTAACTAATCGTATCATATCTCCATCTTCACCGTTCACCATCACCACTTTTGCAACCCACCACCATTACTACTCCTTTCCGCCATCGTTGTTTGCCATTATCGATGCTCTTATCCACCGTGTCTCACCATTATTATAAGGGAATAAGTATGTTCGAGAGGATTGAAATTTCTCTTCAGTAACAATGAGAGGAGTGATTATTTCAGTAAATAAAAAAGATACAAATATCAATATACAATGTTTTTCTTTTGATATTACTTTGAAATCATGTCTTTAGCAATAGAGAGGCATCTCACTTGCTCCAGAAAAGAAGAATGATAATGAGAAAATGTAGAAGGAAGAAGGGATAATTATTGCAAAAGTGGTAAGGGGGAATTTTAAATGGAAATTAATTAATGAATGCTCGATCATTAAGAATAACATTTTGTTAAACAGTCAATTGCATAAAAGTATTGGTTATAAATGTGATATAATATTATTGAATCAATGGAGACCTTTACTTTTAATTCATAAAGTATAAGATTAGAAGAACATCAAATAAATTTTCAGAAAACAAATCTAAATAAATAATAAAACGTTGACTAGCCCGGCGAGTAATATTTTTATCTTGGAAATAAAAAGAGGAATGTACTATTAATTTTTAGGTCGCCTAAAAACAAAGCAGTGATATAACATTTTCCATATATATAAATGTGAGGAAAGATGTATAATAAAATGTATAATAAAATGTCAATTGATGTAAAAATTAATAGAGATGATATTTTAGGAAAGATGTTCCACATATATATAAATATAAGAAACAATATTATTTCATTTTGTGAGTAAATAAAAGTCAAAATCAACAGCTAAAAGGGAAATCTATGTTTTGAATACCTACCTAAAATATTCGTTTTATATTGGTATAGATGTATGATAATTATCTTATTCTATATTTACTTTCTTTCCCAATTTGCTCATTGAATTCACTTTTTCTTGTCCACTTTCTCTTTACTCTATTTTTTCTGTATATTTTATTTCTTCTTATTTTTTATTTAAACCAAACAAAATATGAAATTACTTAAAAAATAATTAATTATTATTACAATTTATAATCATTTTCTTTTTCATCTTGAGAACTAATCATCATACTCTGTCACCATAAATGCAATCATCATTTACTCACTTAGTTACTTGTTTCAACATTTAATTCATCTATATTTATATCTATAACTAATTGTATCATATCTCCATCTTCACCGTTCACCATTACCACTTTCGCAACCCACCACCATTACTACTCCTTTCAGCTATCGTTGTTTGTCATTATCGATGCTCTTATCCACTGGGTCTCACCATTATTACAAGGGAATAAGTGTGTTCGAGAGGATTAAGACTTCTCTTCAGTAACGATGAGAGGAGTGATTATTTCAGTAAATAAAAAAGATACAAATATCAATATACAATATATTTCTTTTGATATTACATTGTATTTCTCTCTTTAGCAATAGAAAGGCATCTCACTTACTCCAGGAAGGGAGAATGATGATGAGAAAATGAAGAAGGAAGAATGGATAATTATTGCAAAAATGGTAATGGGAAATTTTAAATGGAAATTAATTAATTAATTAATGCTCGATCATTAAGAATAACATTTTGTTAGACAGTCAATTGCATAAAAGTATTGGTTATAAATGTGATATAATATTATTGAATCAATGGAGACCTTTACTTTTAATTCATAAAGTATAAGATTAGAAGAACATCAAATAAATTTTCAGAAAACAAATCTAAATAAATAATAAAACGTTGACTAGCCCGGCGAGTAATATTTTTATCTTGGAAATAAAAAGAGGAATGTACTATTAATTTTTAGGTCGCCTAAAAACAAAACAGTGATATAACATTTTCCATATATATAAATATGAGGATATTGCCTTGATCCACTGTTTATTAGATCTTTTATCTTAAATAGGAAAATCCTCACCAACCAAAATCACATAGCCAATTCAAAATAGTTAAATTCTAGCCTATACATATTGCATTTCTTCTTCGATTTTCTTTTAAATTTATAAAATTAAATTAATAAGTGACATTAATGATTTTACAAGCCATTATTTCATGTCTAAGATAGTAAATGTTTCCATTCATGATATTAAACTACCATTTCCAGAGCTAATGTCTATCATATGCATTAAATAAAATTAATATTTTAAATTATTTGGTCAAAGATGTTTTCATTTTAATTATTTTATTTCAGGACAACTATAAAAATATTAAACATTTTTATTTACATTCCTTCACAACATAGATATTTCCAAGAGAGAGATATGAAATAATGATTTATGAGATTTTATTTTCTTTTATGTTCTCTTTCTGTTTCAGTATTTAGCAAATTGGTTTGTAGATTTAGTAACATTTAAATTTATCTTATATGGTACTTAAAATAATATATCAATATCAACCATTTATATGATAAAAAATTAATATTTATATATTGATGATATAAAATTTTCTTACACAGTCTATAAATTATTCATTGATTATGTGTATTATTTACAACTAACATTATTATCGTAAACCATTTGACTTTTGAATGATTTTTTTTCTTCAAATGATGTTAAAACAATTTCTTATACTTTTTTTTATATAACAAGGTTATCTCATTATCCTATGTTGTCCCTTCCGACAAGTGTTACATGAAGTGGTTTAACTCTTAACATTTTGGTTTATTTGAATATATGTTTACTCTTACACTACTTACTAATATCTTTGACTAGTACCACAACTTAGTTTATTTAAAATTCAAAATACGTCATAATGTATAATTTATATATTCAATATATTTTTTTTGGTGCATATATATTTTGTTCCATCTCCGATAAATTCGGAATACTCCAGGTTTGTCCCTCGTGCACACTCATATTAACGTTCCTCATTAACCTGTTAAGGAAGGGCACAGCCTGCTACAAGTGTTATTAATACTACTGGCTCACCATTAATATACATTTGACTCACCATTAATGTGTCACTGACATTTCATCTGTCACGTTGCTTGCAAGTTCTAAATATCCCTGACAGATTGATAGTAGTAGACTTGCAGGATGGTTAAGGACAATCAGACATATCCCTACCGTACCCACCAAATACTAGCTGATGGTCATGTGCAACATCATTTAGAATAAGTTGAATCATAAATTAAAGGGGCTAAGAGATAACAAACAATAGAAATAGCGGGCTACACTTCTTCTTATGGATATATGTGTGTGTGACAAAGCCCTTGGTTTTTGCTCTCATGTAGTATAAAAAGCCCACACTTGAGCCGATCCAAACCAAAATGTTTCAGAGCCCATGTACTTTCTACCTGCTTCACAACATATCATATTATGTATTCAGAAAATATATTCACCATAACATATTTTATATAGATTTAATACGTATACACTGATAATATAAGTATTTTTTTATACTATCGACAAATTTTTCATCATTTATATGTTAACTATCATTAATTCTCAAACAAAAGTAATACGAATCAATAGTTAATGATATATCAATAATGTAAAAAACTTTACACTGACGTATACAAAATTTAAACTCATTTTATATTCCACAACATTCATACATACATCATGTTTCTCTTCAAATCATCATGCCATTCCTTTTTAATGATACATGTGTATATAAATTATTTTACCTTTACTTTATATTGTTAGATAAGTTACATTATTCATGTATCTTTATATTACATATTTACATGTCCAAAATTTAGAGAGTTGGCCCATGACATGCTAATATTAGCACTCTTTATAACCTAGTGAAATTGTCCATACTTATTAAAAAGCTCATGAGATTTTTTTTGTTTCTCAAAATAATTTCTTATTTGATTCGAGTGATTAATTTTACAGGCACATTAAAAAATCGAATCAGAAACTTTTCTAAATATTTTATTTTTAATGATACATGTATATAAAACTATTTCACCTTTACTTGATATTATTAGATAAGTTACATTATTCATGTGTCTTTATATTACATGTCCAATTTTTTTAGAAAGTTGGCCCATGGCATGCTAATGTTAGCACTCTTAATAGCCAAGTGAAATTGTCCACACTTCTTAAAAAGTTCATGAGATTTTATTTGTTTCTCAAAATATTTTCTTATTTGACTTGAGTGACTATTTCCGCTTATTTCTATTTATTAAAAAAGGCCACCCCGCCAATTTAAGGGTCTTAGAAACAAGTATCCTAATTATAAAAGTATCCCAGTTAGGAAATAAAATAATATATAAGCTTTGTATTTAAAATCATAACTTCTCAACTTTTAATATGTACACAGACTAGTACAAAATTCAATTATTTATACTATTTATGGGTCATAAGGCTTAGTCTAATAAATTGACTCGGTGAGGTGTATACTGTATAGTAGGAAATAGAAAAGAAAAGAGATAAGTTAGTGACACATGAGGTGTATGATGGTCAAAAGTGAAAAGGCAAAAGTAAACATGATTTAATATCTTTCACATTTAAAGGGTTCTGATTAGGAATATATATATCCTATGTGATCATAGAAATTCAAACTTATCCAATTGTATTGATGATCACAGGTGACTGTGTTTAAGGTGCTGGAGAATTCACAATTTCACACCAATGCATCATCACTTATCCATGTCCTCTTTTTTTCATTATACACTCGTGAACACAAAAATGCAACCATTCCTTCACTACTTTGTACCATTTTTTCTATTATTCTCACTATATATATATATATATATCTTCCTCTTTTCTTCATTCTCTCCTTATCTCAATCCTTTTGGACCACCAATTTCAACCGGTCAATTTTGAACACTCAGACTATGCTTCTTTATAACGTAGCCACTAAATTTTATGTTTTGAATTTTCTTACACTGCCTTCCACGTCATCAATTGCTAAGGATCCTAAAAATCTGAATTAATTGCAACATACAAGTCAAAATACACTGCACCCATTCCGTTCCCTCAGCCTCTGTGAATTCCTTTACTTGCTTCACACTATCTTATTTTTATGAATTCATTATTAAACTAAATACTTATTTCAACTTATTTTTATGATTTAATTAGTTATTTATACAACATCCTCTGTCTACTACCTCGCAGTTTTTGTGAAACTACTTCAACATGATTTGGGTTCAAATAATATTACCAAACAATAAATTTATTTATTTATACAACTACATACGTTAATTATATTTTATATAGTTTGATTTTATCAAAACCTTTCTCCTAACATTCTCATATAAAATATCGTTATGTAGTAAATAAATAGGAATTAAAATTTATTATTAAAATAGGAATATGATTTCTTGATGCTAGAAGTTCAATTCTTATTAGGGTGTAAGAAAAAAAAATTGTTCATAAGGACAGAAGTATCTAATTAATAATCTCTATAATTTAAAACGATTAGTTTGTAGTCTAATTTGTATTATAAGCTATGTTATTAAACTTTTAATAAGATATAAATATTCCACAAACTTATAAGAGGTATTGGTTGTATGAAATAAAACCTAAAAAAAATATATATTAGAAAATAGAGTTTCTAGATGGCCATTTCCAACAGCTTTAATTATTTTACTTTTTATTTTATTTCTTCACGTTTTTCTTATCACTCAATATTAAAGACAAACTTTATGTTTTGTTTGATAAAATACCAAAGTATCGTATGAAAATGGATAAACAACCAATTTGACTATGTCTTAGTTACGTTATTCAGGTGACATTATCCTCCATGTGAAACCAATCAGGTTTCTTTCACTTTCATATGTCATTCTAATCAATTTTTCTCTCCTCAGTTTTGCCACCTCTTCATGTCATTTATAATGGAGAGACAAATACTACATAATAATATACAAAAAGTAATATATAATGACAATTTTATTTGATTTATTATGAAATTACATTTTTGCTATTAAAAATATGAATAAAATCAATCATTTGTCTCTCCATTAATGGGGAGGATGTTTTTTCATTCATTACCCATCAACTCCCCAACTGATTCGTATTTTTTCACTTTCTTTGAGTCGCTCTATCTTTCTCTTCATCCATGCATTATTCTAAGCCCAATTGCTACCGAAACCAACATTGAAACTAAACAAATGGCTGCCATTGCAATTTGGTGACATTAATATGTTCAATTAAAACATGAAACAATGTAAGGTGCATATATAACGTGATACGATTCTGTTCATTCAGAAATAGTCAAACGTCATATATATGATAAGTGTTAAGCTCAAGTAAAATACGTATCTTGTTTTTGCAGGGATCCTAGTTCAATTCGATTAAGGTGCATGTATCATGTATCATGTATCATGTATGGTCGTGGAATATAATAATTGTTAATATATTCAACTACCGATATCTTTAATCTTTTTTCTCTAAAAAAATAAAGAAGTTTCAAGTTTCACATGAGTTTAAAATGTGAGAAGTAAAATAAATATAAAACATGCACAAGTCCAAATTACATTAAACATTTTGGACATAATTAATAACAACGCTCAAATATGATATCTTGTGAACCAGTTTGACTCATTCTTCCGTGTTACAAAATTTAGATTAGCTCATTCTGAATTTCAACAATATATATATTAAACTCGTCCAATTTGGCTCGTTTTGCTTTTTATTTTATTTTATTCTATCCTCTTTAACAAAGTTATTAAACCAAAGTTTGATTGTTGTTTTTTTATCTTCTAAAAAATTCTCTCACTTTATTGCGTTAGTTTTCTTTCTACAATAATAATCACAATTGTATAATTGATATCATAATAATTAATATTATGTTGATCTTGAAATGAAGATTAAACATAAAAAGTTATAAACAGATAAACTTATAAAGTAGTGGGAGGAGTAATGAGAAAATATTTTATGTTTGTGCATCTTTTTCTAACTTGAAACTAACAAGAGAATATATTATTCTCAACTTTTTATTTCCAATAATAACTTTGACAACTTAAATTAGATGTTATATAGATTTTTTTAGTACATGAATATATTGGGAATCACTTAAGTGAAAATAATTCACAAATAAAAATTGCAAGAATAAAAAGTCTGAACAATACAACTATTTATAGATGAATTGAGATTTTTTGGTACTATCAAGAGTATTCTATCATCTTTTTGGGTAAAAAATTAATCTCTTCTGTCTTGCATGATTGTCCATTCCAAAAAATATTGCTCTAAGGAATCGAACATTTAACATTTTCATCATTCATCATTAGACCACCATTTTATTGGTAGATGAGCTCAACTTAAAAGTTAGTTCATCACCGCATGAAAAAGTAACGTGCAATAATAATTTCTTATATATAGTGTCTTAGTTTGTCAAAAGTGTACAATATCTTCGTTAAACTTGACAATGCAAAAAACATCTTGAACTTGCCCAAATATTTGAAATTTTAATGCCAAGATGATGTTGAATGTTAGGATATCACTAATGTTACTATAACAAATAAACGCTGACCACTTTAAATCTTATTCTGACTTTTAAATAAATTTATAGAAACGCACATAAAAAAAAATGAAAAGCAAAAAAAAAAAAAACAAATGAGTGATTCGTTTAAAACAAATGAGTGATTCGTTTTAAATAAATTTTTTTGAAACAATATATATATATATGAGGAGGGATTCGTTTACACCCAAGTTTTGTTTACATTAATTACATTTAATTTCAGTCATTCATTTTCTTACATCTAACGGACCAAATGAGTGAATGCAACAAGTTATTTAAGATTTTTATTTTTCCTTTTCATCATTTATTGCACTCACTCATTTGGTCCATTAGACTTATATTTAGAAAAATGAATGGTTGAAATTGAGTGTAACTAGTGTAACTTAATTTGGGCGTAAACAGATCCCTCATTTATATATATATATATATATATATATCAAAAGTATTACGTTTCAAATGAGATGAAACTTAATTATTTTTGTACCTTTTGATTGAATATCTAGCAAAAATGCTAAATTTATTGGTCTATTTGTGTGATTTTTTGTTCTCATTTCCTTAACAAAAAATATATATTTTATTTGTAAAACATGTGTGTTTCTACACATGTAATAATATTTATAGGGTGTTTCACCACCAAATTCAATAAAATATTTAAACAAAGTAAAATGAAAAAATATACATAGTGTAATGAATATTAGAATAATGTATTTCTTATTTTAATTAAATATAATATATTAATCATATAAATAACGGATACCCGCGGGCACAGACCATAATACTTATACCGACCCTTATGTACTATTGTATTTTAAAAAAAACGTTTACAATACTCGGGGATACCCATTTGTGACCCGTACTCATATGAGTTTTACTTGAGTACCACGAGTGTGCATTTTTTTGCCATCTCTATTAATAAGTCGACTACATTTTGTAGGTGTCACAAAATGATGATAATACTAAATTATATTATTATGAGCTGGTTTAAAAGTTGACCTAGGAGGGCATCAAAAAAAAGAAGAAGAAAGGGGCACGTGGGAACATAAAAGTGGGTGCTACCCCATTATTGCATCATCATAACCTTAATATATCCACATCACTTTTAGTCATGAGTCATGACATTTTATATGGTGGATGGGTCCCAACATTATAAACAAATTAATAATATAAATTTTGTAAGTCAAAGTTTGACCAAATTTTAGATTCCTAAATAAATTATGATGTCATGATAAAATAAGTATATTGTATATTAAAATTATTTAATTATATTACTTTTATAATTAATTTTCAGACAAATTATAGTAATATAAGATACATTTTCTTTTTCATGACTATGAGATCAAATATATTTTATGAAACCAATTTTTTAATGAACAACAAATTAATAAAATGATATCATACTTTGCTTACCTTGTATGAAACATTTTTTATTATATAATTATTACAAATTTAGAATCAATTAGATTAAAATGATGGATAACATAATTGATTTGAAAAAGAATAAAAAGTAATAAGATATCTATATTATAAAATATATTTGGAGCATTTATAGAGAAAGGGTTGGCAGTGATCCACATATCCAAATTTGCAACCCCTTTGGTCGCTTATAAATATACTACTACCACTTTCACTACAATATAAACTCAACTACTCTAACTCTCTCTCTCTCTCTCTCTCTCTCTATTACAAAGAAGGTGGTAATTAAGCATGGCTGGCGGAGGTTTCACTACGAACAGTGGCAGCAGCCATTTTGAGGCGAAGATCACTCCGATGGTCATCATTTCATGTATCATGGCTGCCACCGGAGGACTTATGTTTGGATACGACGTTGGTGTTTCTGGTAATCAATCAATCTTTCTTTTCTTTCTTTTCTTTTCTTTTCTTTCTTTCTTTCTTTCTTTCACTTCTAGATACCATCATTATCGAATCAAATATGTTTCAATGCAGACATAGCCACCATAACTTGTTTATCTTTAATTTCTTTGTCTTTAGCTGGCTGGCTTTTCTATACTTTTTTAACCCGTTTAAAAAACAAGATAAAAAAGGGGTAATTTAATGTGGATAATGATTCCTTATTTATAATTTTGACCAAATAACTAAAAAGGTTCCCTTGTTTTCGGTATGAAAAGAATCACCAGCAGTTAGGTGTAGTCGGTCCCCAAAATTGCTCAACTAACTCGCTCACCAATTAAATTCGACCGCCCTATAATATCTTACGTTGCTTGCGCTATCAAATAAACTAGTGAGTATATGAATTTTTGATATCACTCTTTGCATTATCATATCTGATTAGTTATAATTATTAAATATTTTTCTGACCAATTATATTTTCTGACACAAAAGAGTGAGACAACATATGTATAATCCTTGACCAAATTTCACCATGTCATGCAACATGTCCCTTTCCTTACGCTAACATACATTAAATTACTGCAATGATAATAAACAGGTGGAGTGACTGCTATGCCCCCATTCCTGAAAAAGTTCTTTCCAGCGGTATACAGAAAGACAGTGTTAGAGAAAGGAGTTGATAGTAATTACTGCAAATACGATAACGAAGGACTACAATTATTCACATCGTCTCTGTACCTGGCTGGTTTAACAGCAACGTTCTTCGCTTCATATACAACTCGTAATTTAGGAAGAAGACTTACAATGTTGATAGCCGGAATCTTCTTCATTCTTGGTGTTATCTTTAATGCTGCTGCTCAAAATCTTGCTATGCTTATTGTTGGCAGGCTTTTACTTGGTTGTGGTGTTGGTTTTGCTAACCAGGTATTTATCTATTTATTACAACTTCTTTCCTTATTCACATAACTAATATGAGATAAAAGTGATTGTGCATAATATCAAATATATATCATGTTCAAAAATTCATATACAATAATGCAACAGTATTATAACAATTTGTTGAATAGGATTTTAATGTTCTATCTGTCATAGAATTTTAAGGGGTTTATCTGGCGTCTCAACAATACACTTTATTAATTAAGTGGCTGGTTAGATTCTTTGTCATTTTCCTCTAAAGATATAAAATGGTATGCAATTTTTAACTTTTTTATTAGGTGTGCATTGGTGTGTGTATATTATATAGGGAGAACATGGGTGACGTATAAAATATATGGAGTTTATGCATAAATAGAATTAGACCACCGGTGTAGCGAAAGTAAGATATTGTGGATTATTTATTAATTATGTGCCAATAGAAGACAAGTTTATCCTTTGAACTAAGACTTTTATGACAAATTATATATAAAGTCTTAGTCATCCACTAATTTCTCCAACTCCAGTCCCACCTTTTTTTTTTTTGCTTTAAATATTTCCCTTCATACTATATGACGTTATATATTGGCACTTGATGGAGACCCCTTGCTGCTGTTGTTTGAAACTTGCTCATTTTGAAATGGAAAGGTCACTACCCTTTTGCTTCCTCATTTCAACGGGGTTCTTTCTTTATTCATTACCATTACCTCAAGTTTGATTCCTTACGTATAAAAACAATACAATAATGGAACTAAAAATATCCTCTTAGAGGTGAAGCTATTGTTGCATATTTTTTTGGGTATGTAACATTCATTAATCTTGTATGTTTTAATTTGATAATAGGCTGTGCCAGTGTTCCTTTCTGAGATAGCACCTTCAAGAATACGTGGAGCATTGAATATACTGTTCCAGCTTAATATCACTATTGGCATTCTCTTTGCTAACCTAGTCAACTATGGCACCAACAAGTAAGTTTCTTCTCTCACTATTAATATTCTATTCTAAAACTTCTCTTATTTCAACATTAAATGTCATCACGGTTCTTTTATACGCGTATTTCAACAATCTATAATTTTTAAAACCAAACATCATTTGTTGTCCATAATTGATGGACATCAAAATAATTATATGATTTATTATAAAGATAGCAAATCTTAGTTAGGAGAGAAGTGAACACTTTACACCCTTTGTTTTTTATGTAAGAAAAAAAAAACAGACACCCCTTGAGAAAATATTTAATTTTCTAAAACTGATTTAGAAAAGTATTACAATTACTAAATTATCCTAGAGTGATATTTTTTTATACACGTATTCCTATATATGTGTGTGTGAAATGGAGGGGTACCTAGCTAGTTTCCCCATTAATTGTTTATATCGTTGATGCCCATGACTTCATCAATAACTAGCAGTTGTTAGCTAATAGAATAAATGAAAACGTAGGTATTTGATTCTCTGACTTTTATTATTTATCCTACAAAAAAGTCTAACACATGTCTGACTTGTAAAAATGGATGGATATTGAATTATTGATGTAGAAGGAAGTAGGTAAGAAAGTTAGGATATGAATATGTTGTTGTTGTTGTTGTTGAGTGAATATTGATGATGTGAGAGAAATTACAGAATCAAAGGAGGGTGGGGTTGGAGACTATCACTGGGGTTGGCTGGTATCCCAGCACTTCTTTTAACAGTTGGAGCACTCTTGGTTGTGGATACTCCAAACAGTCTCATTGAACGTGGTCGTTTAGAAGAAGGAAAAGCTGTTCTAAGAAAGATTAGAGGCACTGATAACATTGAACCTGAGTTCTTGGAACTTGTTGAGGCTAGTCGTGTTGCTAAAGAGGTCAAACACCCTTTCAGGAATCTTCTCAAACGCAGGAACCGACCTCAACTTGTCATTTCCATTGCCCTCCAGGTCACTATTCCTCTCTTTTCTTTACTCTCTAATAAAGCATCATAGATGTATAGTAATGCTAGTTAATAACATGCAATATCCCTTTTCAAATGCAGATCTTCCAGCAATTCACAGGTATCAACGCCATCATGTTCTATGCTCCAGTTCTGTTCAACACATTGGGATTCAAGAATGATGCTTCCCTATACTCTGCTGTTATCACTGGTGCTGTTAATGTGCTCTCCACCGTTGTCTCCATTTACTCAGTGGACAAGGTTGGACGCAGAAAGCTCTTACTTGAAGCTGGAGTGCAAATGTTCTTATCACAAGTAGTCATAGCAATCATACTTGGACTAAAAGTTAAGGATCATTCTGATGACCTTTCAAAAGGGTATGCAGTGTTTGTGGTTGTTTGTGATTAATTTTACAGGCACATTAAAAAATCGAATCAGAAACTTTTCTAAATATTTTATTTTTAATGATACATGTATATAAAACTATTTCACCTTTACTTGATATTATTAGATAAGTTACATTATTCATGTGTCTTTATATTACATGTCCAATTTTTTTAGAAAGTTGGCCCATGGCATGCTAATGTTAGCACTCTTAATAGCCAAGTGAAATTGTCCACACTTCTTAAAAAGTTCATGAGATTTTATTTGTTTCTCAAAATATTTTCTTATTTGACTTGAGTGACTATTTCCGCTTATTTCTATTTATTAAAAAAGGCCACCCCGCCAATTTAAGGGTCTTAGAAACAAGTATCCTAATTATAAAAGTATCCCAGTTAGGAAATAAAATAATATATAAGCTTTGTATTTAAAATCATAACTTCTCAACTTTTAATATGTACACAGACTAGTACAAAATTCAATTATTTATACTATTTATGGGTCATAAGGCTTAGTCTAATAAATTGACTCGGTGAGGTGTATACTGTATAGTAGGAAATAGAAAAGAAAAGAGATAAGTTAGTGACACATGAGGTGTATGATGGTCAAAAGTGAAAAGGCAAAAGTAAACATGATTTAATATCTTTCACATTTAAAGGGTTCTGATTAGGAATATATATATCCTATGTGATCATAGAAATTCAAACTTATCCAATTGTATTGATGATCACAGGTGACTGTGTTTAAGGTGCTGGAGAATTCACAATTTCACACCAATGCATCATCACTTATCCATGTCCTCTTTTTTTCATTATACACTCGTGAACACAAAAATGCAACCATTCCTTCACTACTTTGTACCATTTTTTCTATTATTCTCACTATATATATATATATATATCTTCCTCTTTTCTTCATTCTCTCCTTATCTCAATCCTTTTGGACCACCAATTTCAACCGGTCAATTTTGAACACTCAGACTATGCTTCTTTATAACGTAGCCACTAAATTTTATGTTTTGAATTTTCTTACACTGCCTTCCACGTCATCAATTGCTAAGGATCCTAAAAATCTGAATTAATTGCAACATACAAGTCAAAATACACTGCACCCATTCCGTTCCCTCAGCCTCTGTGAATTCCTTTACTTGCTTCACACTATCTTATTTTTATGAATTCATTATTAAACTAAATACTTATTTCAACTTATTTTTATGATTTAATTAGTTATTTATACAACATCCTCTGTCTACTACCTCGCAGTTTTTGTGAAACTACTTCAACATGATTTGGGTTCAAATAATATTACCAAACAATAAATTTATTTATTTATACAACTACATACGTTAATTATATTTTATATAGTTTGATTTTATCAAAACCTTTCTCCTAACATTCTCATATAAAATATCGTTATGTAGTAAATAAATAGGAATTAAAATTTATTATTAAAATAGGAATATGATTTCTTGATGCTAGAAGTTCAATTCTTATTAGGGTGTAAGAAAAAAAAATTGTTCATAAGGACAGAAGTATCTAATTAATAATCTCTATAATTTAAAACGATTAGTTTGTAGTCTAATTTGTATTATAAGCTATGTTATTAAACTTTTAATAAGATATAAATATTCCACAAACTTATAAGAGGTATTGGTTGTATGAAATAAAACCTAAAAAAAATATATATTAGAAAATAGAGTTTCTAGATGGCCATTTCCAACAGCTTTAATTATTTTACTTTTTATTTTATTTCTTCACGTTTTTCTTATCACTCAATATTAAAGACAAACTTTATGTTTTGTTTGATAAAATACCAAAGTATCGTATGAAAATGGATAAACAACCAATTTGACTATGTCTTAGTTACGTTATTCAGGTGACATTATCCTCCATGTGAAACCAATCAGGTTTCTTTCACTTTCATATGTCATTCTAATCAATTTTTCTCTCCTCAGTTTTGCCACCTCTTCATGTCATTTATAATGGAGAGACAAATACTACATAATAATATACAAAAAGTAATATATAATGACAATTTTATTTGATTTATTATGAAATTACATTTTTGCTATTAAAAATATGAATAAAATCAATCATTTGTCTCTCCATTAATGGGGAGGATGTTTTTTCATTCATTACCCATCAACTCCCCAACTGATTCGTATTTTTTCACTTTCTTTGAGTCGCTCTATCTTTCTCTTCATCCATGCATTATTCTAAGCCCAATTGCTACCGAAACCAACATTGAAACTAAACAAATGGCTGCCATTGCAATTTGGTGACATTAATATGTTCAATTAAAACATGAAACAATGTAAGGTGCATATATAACGTGATACGATTCTGTTCATTCAGAAATAGTCAAACGTCATATATATGATAAGTGTTAAGCTCAAGTAAAATACGTATCTTGTTTTTGCAGGGATCCTAGTTCAATTCGATTAAGGTGCATGTATCATGTATCATGTATCATGTATGGTCGTGGAATATAATAATTGTTAATATATTCAACTACCGATATCTTTAATCTTTTTTCTCTAAAAAAATAAAGAAGTTTCAAGTTTCACATGAGTTTAAAATGTGAGAAGTAAAATAAATATAAAACATGCACAAGTCCAAATTACATTAAACATTTTGGACATAATTAATAACAACGCTCAAATATGATATCTTGTGAACCAGTTTGACTCATTCTTCCGTGTTACAAAATTTAGATTAGCTCATTCTGAATTTCAACAATATATATATTAAACTCGTCCAATTTGGCTCGTTTTGCTTTTTATTTTATTTTATTCTATCCTCTTTAACAAAGTTATTAAACCAAAGTTTGATTGTTGTTTTTTTATCTTCTAAAAAATTCTCTCACTTTATTGCGTTAGTTTTCTTTCTACAATAATAATCACAATTGTATAATTGATATCATAATAATTAATATTATGTTGATCTTGAAATGAAGATTAAACATAAAAAGTTATAAACAGATAAACTTATAAAGTAGTGGGAGGAGTAATGAGAAAATATTTTATGTTTGTGCATCTTTTTCTAACTTGAAACTAACAAGAGAATATATTATTCTCAACTTTTTATTTCCAATAATAACTTTGACAACTTAAATTAGATGTTATATAGATTTTTTTAGTACATGAATATATTGGGAATCACTTAAGTGAAAATAATTCACAAATAAAAATTGCAAGAATAAAAAGTCTGAACAATACAACTATTTATAGATGAATTGAGATTTTTTGGTACTATCAAGAGTATTCTATCATCTTTTTGGGTAAAAAATTAATCTCTTCTGTCTTGCATGATTGTCCATTCCAAAAAATATTGCTCTAAGGAATCGAACATTTAACATTTTCATCATTCATCATTAGACCACCATTTTATTGGTAGATGAGCTCAACTTAAAAGTTAGTTCATCACCGCATGAAAAAGTAACGTGCAATAATAATTTCTTATATATAGTGTCTTAGTTTGTCAAAAGTGTACAATATCTTCGTTAAACTTGACAATGCAAAAAACATCTTGAACTTGCCCAAATATTTGAAATTTTAATGCCAAGATGATGTTGAATGTTAGGATATCACTAATGTTACTATAACAAATAAACGCTGACCACTTTAAATCTTATTCTGACTTTTAAATAAATTTATAGAAACGCACATAAAAAAAAATGAAAAGCAAAAAAAAAAAAAACAAATGAGTGATTCGTTTAAAACAAATGAGTGATTCGTTTTAAATAAATTTTTTTGAAACAATATATATATATATGAGGAGGGATTCGTTTACACCCAAGTTTTGTTTACATTAATTACATTTAATTTCAGTCATTCATTTTCTTACATCTAACGGACCAAATGAGTGAATGCAACAAGTTATTTAAGATTTTTATTTTTCCTTTTCATCATTTATTGCACTCACTCATTTGGTCCATTAGACTTATATTTAGAAAAATGAATGGTTGAAATTGAGTGTAACTAGTGTAACTTAATTTGGGCGTAAACAGATCCCTCATTTATATATATATATATATATATATATCAAAAGTATTACGTTTCAAATGAGATGAAACTTAATTATTTTTGTACCTTTTGATTGAATATCTAGCAAAAATGCTAAATTTATTGGTCTATTTGTGTGATTTTTTGTTCTCATTTCCTTAACAAAAAATATATATTTTATTTGTAAAACATGTGTGTTTCTACACATGTAATAATATTTATAGGGTGTTTCACCACCAAATTCAATAAAATATTTAAACAAAGTAAAATGAAAAAATATACATAGTGTAATGAATATTAGAATAATGTATTTCTTATTTTAATTAAATATAATATATTAATCATATAAATAACGGATACCCGCGGGCACAGACCATAATACTTATACCGACCCTTATGTACTATTGTATTTTAAAAAAAACGTTTACAATACTCGGGGATACCCATTTGTGACCCGTACTCATATGAGTTTTACTTGAGTACCACGAGTGTGCATTTTTTTGCCATCTCTATTAATAAGTCGACTACATTTTGTAGGTGTCACAAAATGATGATAATACTAAATTATATTATTATGAGCTGGTTTAAAAGTTGACCTAGGAGGGCATCAAAAAAAAGAAGAAGAAAGGGGCACGTGGGAACATAAAAGTGGGTGCTACCCCATTATTGCATCATCATAACCTTAATATATCCACATCACTTTTAGTCATGAGTCATGACATTTTATATGGTGGATGGGTCCCAACATTATAAACAAATTAATAATATAAATTTTGTAAGTCAAAGTTTGACCAAATTTTAGATTCCTAAATAAATTATGATGTCATGATAAAATAAGTATATTGTATATTAAAATTATTTAATTATATTACTTTTATAATTAATTTTCAGACAAATTATAGTAATATAAGATACATTTTCTTTTTCATGACTATGAGATCAAATATATTTTATGAAACCAATTTTTTAATGAACAACAAATTAATAAAATGATATCATACTTTGCTTACCTTGTATGAAACATTTTTTATTATATAATTATTACAAATTTAGAATCAATTAGATTAAAATGATGGATAACATAATTGATTTGAAAAAGAATAAAAAGTAATAAGATATCTATATTATAAAATATATTTGGAGCATTTATAGAGAAAGGGTTGGCAGTGATCCACATATCCAAATTTGCAACCCCTTTGGTCGCTTATAAATATACTACTACCACTTTCACTACAATATAAACTCAACTACTCTAACTCTCTCTCTCTCTCTCTCTCTCTCTATTACAAAGAAGGTGGTAATTAAGCATGGCTGGCGGAGGTTTCACTACGAACAGTGGCAGCAGCCATTTTGAGGCGAAGATCACTCCGATGGTCATCATTTCATGTATCATGGCTGCCACCGGAGGACTTATGTTTGGATACGACGTTGGTGTTTCTGGTAATCAATCAATCTTTCTTTTCTTTCTTTTCTTTTCTTTTCTTTCTTTCTTTCTTTCTTTCACTTCTAGATACCATCATTATCGAATCAAATATGTTTCAATGCAGACATAGCCACCATAACTTGTTTATCTTTAATTTCTTTGTCTTTAGCTGGCTGGCTTTTCTATACTTTTTTAACCCGTTTAAAAAACAAGATAAAAAAGGGGTAATTTAATGTGGATAATGATTCCTTATTTATAATTTTGACCAAATAACTAAAAAGGTTCCCTTGTTTTCGGTATGAAAAGAATCACCAGCAGTTAGGTGTAGTCGGTCCCCAAAATTGCTCAACTAACTCGCTCACCAATTAAATTCGACCGCCCTATAATATCTTACGTTGCTTGCGCTATCAAATAAACTAGTGAGTATATGAATTTTTGATATCACTCTTTGCATTATCATATCTGATTAGTTATAATTATTAAATATTTTTCTGACCAATTATATTTTCTGACACAAAAGAGTGAGACAACATATGTATAATCCTTGACCAAATTTCACCATGTCATGCAACATGTCCCTTTCCTTACGCTAACATACATTAAATTACTGCAATGATAATAAACAGGTGGAGTGACTGCTATGCCCCCATTCCTGAAAAAGTTCTTTCCAGCGGTATACAGAAAGACAGTGTTAGAGAAAGGAGTTGATAGTAATTACTGCAAATACGATAACGAAGGACTACAATTATTCACATCGTCTCTGTACCTGGCTGGTTTAACAGCAACGTTCTTCGCTTCATATACAACTCGTAATTTAGGAAGAAGACTTACAATGTTGATAGCCGGAATCTTCTTCATTCTTGGTGTTATCTTTAATGCTGCTGCTCAAAATCTTGCTATGCTTATTGTTGGCAGGCTTTTACTTGGTTGTGGTGTTGGTTTTGCTAACCAGGTATTTATCTATTTATTACAACTTCTTTCCTTATTCACATAACTAATATGAGATAAAAGTGATTGTGCATAATATCAAATATATATCATGTTCAAAAATTCATATACAATAATGCAACAGTATTATAACAATTTGTTGAATAGGATTTTAATGTTCTATCTGTCATAGAATTTTAAGGGGTTTATCTGGCGTCTCAACAATACACTTTATTAATTAAGTGGCTGGTTAGATTCTTTGTCATTTTCCTCTAAAGATATAAAATGGTATGCAATTTTTAACTTTTTTATTAGGTGTGCATTGGTGTGTGTATATTATATAGGGAGAACATGGGTGACGTATAAAATATATGGAGTTTATGCATAAATAGAATTAGACCACCGGTGTAGCGAAAGTAAGATATTGTGGATTATTTATTAATTATGTGCCAATAGAAGACAAGTTTATCCTTTGAACTAAGACTTTTATGACAAATTATATATAAAGTCTTAGTCATCCACTAATTTCTCCAACTCCAGTCCCACCTTTTTTTTTTTTGCTTTAAATATTTCCCTTCATACTATATGACGTTATATATTGGCACTTGATGGAGACCCCTTGCTGCTGTTGTTTGAAACTTGCTCATTTTGAAATGGAAAGGTCACTACCCTTTTGCTTCCTCATTTCAACGGGGTTCTTTCTTTATTCATTACCATTACCTCAAGTTTGATTCCTTACGTATAAAAACAATACAATAATGGAACTAAAAATATCCTCTTAGAGGTGAAGCTATTGTTGCATATTTTTTTGGGTATGTAACATTCATTAATCTTGTATGTTTTAATTTGATAATAGGCTGTGCCAGTGTTCCTTTCTGAGATAGCACCTTCAAGAATACGTGGAGCATTGAATATACTGTTCCAGCTTAATATCACTATTGGCATTCTCTTTGCTAACCTAGTCAACTATGGCACCAACAAGTAAGTTTCTTCTCTCACTATTAATATTCTATTCTAAAACTTCTCTTATTTCAACATTAAATGTCATCACGGTTCTTTTATACGCGTATTTCAACAATCTATAATTTTTAAAACCAAACATCATTTGTTGTCCATAATTGATGGACATCAAAATAATTATATGATTTATTATAAAGATAGCAAATCTTAGTTAGGAGAGAAGTGAACACTTTACACCCTTTGTTTTTTATGTAAGAAAAAAAAAACAGACACCCCTTGAGAAAATATTTAATTTTCTAAAACTGATTTAGAAAAGTATTACAATTACTAAATTATCCTAGAGTGATATTTTTTTATACACGTATTCCTATATATGTGTGTGTGAAATGGAGGGGTACCTAGCTAGTTTCCCCATTAATTGTTTATATCGTTGATGCCCATGACTTCATCAATAACTAGCAGTTGTTAGCTAATAGAATAAATGAAAACGTAGGTATTTGATTCTCTGACTTTTATTATTTATCCTACAAAAAAGTCTAACACATGTCTGACTTGTAAAAATGGATGGATATTGAATTATTGATGTAGAAGGAAGTAGGTAAGAAAGTTAGGATATGAATATGTTGTTGTTGTTGTTGTTGAGTGAATATTGATGATGTGAGAGAAATTACAGAATCAAAGGAGGGTGGGGTTGGAGACTATCACTGGGGTTGGCTGGTATCCCAGCACTTCTTTTAACAGTTGGAGCACTCTTGGTTGTGGATACTCCAAACAGTCTCATTGAACGTGGTCGTTTAGAAGAAGGAAAAGCTGTTCTAAGAAAGATTAGAGGCACTGATAACATTGAACCTGAGTTCTTGGAACTTGTTGAGGCTAGTCGTGTTGCTAAAGAGGTCAAACACCCTTTCAGGAATCTTCTCAAACGCAGGAACCGACCTCAACTTGTCATTTCCATTGCCCTCCAGGTCACTATTCCTCTCTTTTCTTTACTCTCTAATAAAGCATCATAGATGTATAGTAATGCTAGTTAATAACATGCAATATCCCTTTTCAAATGCAGATCTTCCAGCAATTCACAGGTATCAACGCCATCATGTTCTATGCTCCAGTTCTGTTCAACACATTGGGATTCAAGAATGATGCTTCCCTATACTCTGCTGTTATCACTGGTGCTGTTAATGTGCTCTCCACCGTTGTCTCCATTTACTCAGTGGACAAGGTTGGACGCAGAAAGCTCTTACTTGAAGCTGGAGTGCAAATGTTCTTATCACAAGTAGTCATAGCAATCATACTTGGACTAAAAGTTAAGGATCATTCTGATGACCTTTCAAAAGGGTATGCAGTGTTTGTGGTTGTTTTGGTGTGCACTTTTGTGTCCTCTTTTGCATGGTCATGGGGTCCACTTGGTTGGCTTATACCAAGTGAGACATTTCCATTGGAGACTCGTTCAGCTGGTCAAAGTGTCACTGTTTGTGTCAACTTGCTCTTCACATTTGTCATAGCACAAGCTTTTCTCTCTATGTTGTGCCACTTCAAATATGGCATCTTCTTGTTCTTCTCTGGATGGGTCTTGATCATGTCCTTCTTTGTCTATTTCTTGGTTCCTGAGACAAAGAATATCCCCATTGAAGAGATGACTGAGAGAGTGTGGAAACAGCATTGGTTATGGAGGAGGTACATTGAAGATGATGATTATGTTGCTCATGAGAAAGTAGGCAATGGCAAAAATAATGGATTTGATCCAGCTTCCCAGTTGTAAATTTCAGCATTACTTTGGTTTGTTTGTTTTATTTGAATATTTTAGGACCTAAAGAGAGTTACACTAAGAATAGTACACTAAGAATTAGGTCTTGCAGGTAACATGTTATTTTTATCCCTTAATGAATGGTATATATACCTGCAATATTGTAACGACATAATAATTATCCTGATTTACAATCCATGTTTTATGAAAATTAAAGCTTGATTTCCATACAAATGAAGGAATAATAAAGATTGATTTCCAGCCCTATACAACACATAAGACCATGATGACTGTGTGGGAATGGATCCTCTCAAATGATTTTATCATGCATGGAAATCAATTCGTGTGTTTTTATAAAATGATACATTTCTATTTTAAAGGAGGTTTGAAAAAATAAATGGTGAAATCATAACAACTGATCATGTCAATGTGTTTTTTTTATTAAAAAAAGAGAGGTTCTGTTTCTGCTTGCATATGTTCCATCATATACTTGAAGAATTTAACTTATGCATGCCAACAATTAATCATATATATTAATCAACTAATCGAATTGCTTCAGCCGCAGTTAGGAAGTGGAAACAAATAAATTGACATGCATTAGGTTGATACATTCAATGGAGGAAGGGTATAAACATCACCTATTTATTTGCTGCTGGAAAAAAACACTCTGAAATCTGAACTTAACCTATACCATCATCCTCAAGAGTCTTGCAAATTCTAATGGATGTACCTCTAAGTATAGTAGCCAAATTGTGCAGAACATTGAATGGAGCAGCAAGTACTCCTCTTTCAGGTCCTTCTTTCTTATTTATTCAAATAATTTGAATTGGAAGAGAAAATGGTTTATTTCCGTTATTACTGATAAATTTAAAAATATATTAATATTGATTATTGCACATCCAAATCATCTTATAAAAAGGATTTTACTGAGATAAAAGAGGTGGCTTCGACCCATTAAAAATACCATGTCCCACTGATTGCATCCATTTCTCTACTTTTAAGAGTGTGACAATAGCAGCCATGCAATGCATTATCCCTTCCATAATCATATTAATGTGCTCAAGGGGGTTTCAGCATCAACTCCATCAACCTTTTTTGTAAGGCACTTACACACATTAGATATTTTATCAAGTAATCTTGGAAAGTTGGACTATGGGTGCCACGATTACTTGATAACATCACATTTTATTCCTCTAATTTAAAAAATCTCCAACAATAAAATAGCATTCACTTAATACTTACTACAAAATAAATAAATAAATAAACACTGACCATCTCTAATATCTATAACGTTATCCTTCTTAGACACTTTTCACTTGTGGATATAATAGTGTACCTGGTCTACTTTGGCTAAATGTCATCCATACTCCAAATTGTATATTCACACTTTTTGATAATCAATCACAATTTTAATCCTTTCTATTCTGCAGAACAATGATTGATTAACAAGTAAGGTGGAATTTTTTTGGAGTACCAACAGTCTCACTCACTCTGGTACACTTACAAGGACTCTATACTCTTGCTCTTTTATACTATCGGAAGAGCTCCATTAATTGCTGCGAGACATCTGCATTAAAATGATGAATTGTCAATAACTAACAAAATACGGAAGTCCAAACAAAGATTTCCAAATTCTGACAAGATTAAAAGTACTAGGTTTCAAGTTTTCAAATGAAGGCTGGAACAAGATTTTTAAGGAAAAACAGCAAGGGGTTATATGCGAATTGTTTTTTTTGGAAGGGAAGACTTGGGAATCCTCACACTCCCAGGCTTTCCGTCGAAAATAGTAACTGCAAATGGACCATAAAGGTAAATAAAAAGATTGAACAACTAATATCAACCATTTCTG
This sequence comes from Lupinus angustifolius, assembly GCF_001865875.1. NCBI lineage: Eukaryota > Viridiplantae > Streptophyta > Magnoliopsida > Fabales > Fabaceae > Lupinus > Lupinus angustifolius. Next base: position 155,675 of record NC_032014.1, on the reverse strand, counting down.
CAAAAGAAAGCCATTTTTTAAGTTTTCTATCAATTCATCTATAGCCAATGAACCAACCGTTTCTGAACATACATGTATGAACCCAACAATGTTGCTTGAAAAGAGGAAGGGAGGAAAAAGGGAAAAGGAAGTGAGCAGCATACCTTGAAGAATGGATGGTGTTGCCTGGAACTCTAGCCAAATAATATCATGGGCAGCAAGATCCATGTTCAAAAACTTGGAAGCAAGATACGCAGCTCCAGCAGCAATATGATGTGGCTTAAACTGAAGCCAGAGAGAGCTCCGGAGCCTGGAAACAATATTTTTCAGCTTCAAACGATAATACACAAGACACATCACTACATGAAGCATCACATAACACAAATTATGAGATGTGTAAATAGTCAAACTAACCATCTGATGCAATACAAACAGAAGAAGATGCTTGTACAACTTAGCATATGTTCTCACCATGACACAGATCATGCCAGCTATTGAAATGGACAGAGTAATGTAAAACAAGATAATACAAGCAGGACTGAATTCCAAGTGGAAAAAACAAATTTCTTATCTTCTCCTTACCAACCACAAAAGTAGCAACTCAGGAAGAATACTATTCCAAGAACTTCTCCAGGATTTCTGATATAGTACCAAACTATAGCACTATCTTAAATTCATCTAAACAACTTTTTCAAATTTCCAAGCCCAATTCTGCTGCAGGGCTTTAAACTTCAGAAAATCTATGTAACTACAATGAGAAGGCACACATGGAGAGCTGCACATTTCAAACAAATTGAATCTTTCAAAGCTAATGTCCATGCCACATCTTTTGCTCAACATTTTGATCAGTCAGCCTTGCTAAGATATACATCACAATGCATATATGATGAACATGTCTTATTCCACACTACAGAAAACACCCAAAATCCTCTACGGTGTACATATTGCAGGTACAGGTGCCAATTTTTAAGCATCTTTAACTTAAAAGATGGGGAAAGTATAGATATTAATATTGTCAAATGTCTAGGCTTTAGGACATCTACATCAAAGATGATTAGTACATACACATGTAACATAATAGCTCTCCACTTCAGGTTTTAAGCATCATAAATAATTTTTCTTAGCTTGTCCAAGGAATGCGAAACTTCAACAGAACCATAGACAGCATTTTCACAACTATTAAGTGTGTATCTCACCACAATTTTATGCTAAAGCTTATTGATCAAAGAAAGTGAGATTCTTACAACTATGGCCAAATTCAATTGTTCTCTGCTGTTTCTTTCAGCTACTTTCTATAGATTTTCTATATCAATGACTGGGAAAGTTAGGAATCTATCAATGCCAAAGATAGGCAAGTAAATCTTACAGCACCCCTTCCTAATACAAACTTAATAACCAGGCTTAGTGCAAATGAACAATGGCACAAGAAATGACAATTTGAACAGATGGAAAATCTGAGATGACACTAACATGTCCAAGGTATTAACATCTCTAAAAAATAGCAAGGTTAAAATTAGAATTGAGATGGGGACGGCAGGTGCTCAACATATAACATTAAAATTCAAAACACCCAGTGAGAAGAATAAAAAATGCAAAAAACAATCCATGACTCACCAAAAAAATCAGGAAGGTTAGAAAACGGAGGGGAAGAGACACCATACAGAAACCCAAAAATCTGCTCCCCATAAAAAGTATAATGGCCACAAAGGAAACCCTTAGAGATAAGGATTTTATCAGCTGATTTAAGCCCAAAACGTTTTCCTTGAAATTGATTAATAAACAAGTGCTTTGTTTCATTTGAGAGAAAACTAAGTTGAAGAAAAACACAGGACCGACAAAAATAATATGTTTGGTAGTAAACCACCAGCAGTAGCAGCAAAAGTTAAAAGACTTTAGCTTTCCTGCGGATGCCCCACTTAGAAAGATTAAATGCTTTTCAAGACAATAGAAGGCTCAGTCCATATCCAAATTTCAGGACCTACTTTTTGCTGTTTTCTTTTGTTGGTTTTTTATTGTCACTTCACTTCCTTGATTTTCTTTGCACCCATGTTATTAAAAATGCAAAAATATCCCCTTTGGCCAAAGGTCATCACCAAAAACTACAAAGAATTGAGACTTAGAAACTCATGGGTGGTGTGGGGGTGGGGGGTATTGTTGTTAACTTGGGTAGCCAAAAGAAAAATTGGTGAGACACATTCATATATTCAGGGTAAAGCAGCGCATTAAGACATCAGCAGTTCAACTTCAGATGTAAAACAAAACTTTGCATGAACAGCATATCAACCCGCCATCTAAGAATATCATACATGCCAGCACGCTAATCTTGTGAAATCCTGCAATTATATGCATGCCAAAAGAATCAATAACCCATGACAGAAAAGCTACACAGAGCAGTTGCTCTAAAGAAAAAAATTGAGAATCAACACAATCTTTGAACCAAAAATTAGAATAGGAGACACCCAGGTATCTTCCTCAGTCCTAGATCTCCAGACCTCAAGAACATGCAGTATTGCTTGAGATTTAACACCCAATGCCCCATACCCTGTTTTCCTAGTCTAATTTTTTCAACGGAGCCACACTGTATTAGATAACAAAGGCAAGTAGGAACCAACAGAAAAAGATGTCTGAAGAGGTCATCAGGTCAGAACAATATATACAAATGGAAGATAAACAGATTTAATGAATTAAGGTGTATAAGGACAAATTTCAAAACGAATTGACAAGCAATCATACTGCTACAACTGTGAGTTTAAAAATCCAGTAAATAAGAAACTTACCCTTGGCTGATCAAGTGTAATGCCAGATTAATCAAAACAGTCTTTGATGGACCTAATTTCTTAAGGACGGATGTAAGAGGTGCATATGGATGATGCACATTGAGTTCAAAATTCAAAGTCGTAAGCATTAACTGTTCAGCCTCAAGTACCCTGTCGTGATACTTTGCAAACCAACCCTGTGAAATAATTAAGTAAATATAAATGAAAAAAATAAAGAAATATTGAACTAGCATCCAAATTCTAAAACATAATTGGCAATCATATCAATGTATAGTACGATACCATACGTTAAATAAGAAGTGTTGTTTGAAGCCTACTCACCACAGGAAGAAGATAGGACAACATAGCAAAATCTTGCTTATGTAAGATTTCACTGGATGCTCGCAGCACATCATTCAAAGGGCGTGATGTTTCCTCTGATTTTCCAGTAAGAAAAAGAGCAGCAGTAGCAACCAACTGCAGCAGAGCAATATCAAAATAAATTAAATCACAGCTCAAGTATAGAGAATGAACTTGAAAGAACAAATACTACATGCCACTGCACAATTTGTTAAGATACAATCGGCAAGCAATATCATACACCATTTATAGCAGATCCAAAATGCAATCTCTATGCACTTCTAAGAGTATAATAATTAACTTATTGCATGAATGTTGTGGTTTTCGAGGATGCATTTAGTACAAAAACAATATAGATGCTCAAACCTAGAGGTAAATGGAAACTTACAAATCTGTCATGGTAAGCATGTGATTGTCGAACAAAAAAACGGTGGCACAGAACCATGGCTGTCCCAATGGTGGTTTGAGGCCTGTAAAGGAAAATGCGATTTTTTACACTGGTTTCAAGCAACGAAAGTTATACAGGAGCACCAATATCATATGCAAATAACCAGTAATGTTTTTTTTCTCAGAAAGAAAATCATAACCATGTCACTTGTACGTGAAACTTACAACCCAAGTCGTACTCCAAGATCCTGAAGGAAGGCGCAATATGAGTGGCGCAGGTGTGTCTCATGAAGTACATCAATACCATCTTTTCTTGATGGAGAGTGACTATCAATCTCATCCCTTGACATCAAGAGTGGCTCCTCATCTTCAAATATAGAGCAATCTAGCTTGCAGGTAGGTGATATAGAAGTGTCATCGCTGAACCTTGTTGTAGAAAAATGAATGCTACGGGTTGAAGGGACATTGTCTTTGACAGAGGATGCAAAATAAGAATTCTGGTTTTCTTCCCAAGTAGGAGCTGAATATTTTCTCCGCTTTAAATATGATGGAACAGCATCACAGTTACCATAGTTAGCATGATCAAAGTTGTAATAATTAAAATTGACATGTTCTGCCGGGTCATTATTGTACGCATCATAATTCTGGGTATAATAATTGCTCCTGCATCTTTTCCTACTGCCATTGTTGAAGTTGTTTCCATCAAAGGTGGACCAATAACCACCATGTAAGCTACGTCCTTCTGCTGGCAAAATCCGTCTAAAAGACATAATTCCTGCAAAAAAACATAACAAATCAGTTGTTATCTATGACATCCGTCTAAGTGAATAATTTTATTTTTTTTAACATTTTTACATAAATAATATATGTATAATAAGCAATTTATAAATAATTTTATTTTTGGTATGTTGCAAAAGCCTCCTCTAGAATTAAATTCGAGAATGAAGATTGTATTGACTCTGTGTCTCTTAATAATCACAAGCAATAAAATACTATCTCGTCACAATTTTAAAGGATAAAAAACACTACATAAAACAACTCTAGTTATCCTGAGATTATAATTGGTGGGACTTGGTTGGAACTAATTTTCAATCTGAGGATGTTTTGCGTTGACATGGTATGAAAGTCGATAATTAGATGATGAAAATAAAGGATGAAAAGAGAATAGAGTGAGAAGAATTACCTAATTGATGAAAATAAGGTTTTGAAAAGTGATGAATTGAGAGATAAAGAAAGAGAGAGAGATAAAGAAAGAGAGAATGGGGAAAGAAGAGATAAGAGGAAAAGAATGTTTGAAATTGGAACCCAACCACGCAAATGGGCTGGACTGTAATAATATGAATTGGGCTTTCTTTAAACTACAACTACAATATTGATTATTGAATTGAAGATAAGTTATATACAGCACATGCAGCATTATTATATATAAACGAGGTTTGAGGAAACAATATTGGTTGTGAAGAAAGCATGATAGCACAAGTAATGGCACGGATCCTACGGTGAAAGCATATGGTCCTTTGAATTTGGATCCAACAACACTAAACTGAGAGAGAGAGAAAGATAGAACAACTTAGTTTAAATAATAAAATATGAATGTTTGACGTTTAAGGCACGTGAGACCTCTAATTACAAAGAGAAGAGAAAGAGAAAGAGAGAAAGAGAGAAAGAGAGAAAGAGAAATGGGAAGGAGAAGAGGGAAATCATACACACTCCCATCCTCACCATCTCATTCATTCTCATCTTCATCATCTTCTGATTTTGAGTTCACTATCTCTATCTCCCCTCGCAAATCATCTTCTACTCTCTGTCCTGCTGATCAACTCTTCTATAAAGGTCAACTCTTACCCCTTCATCTCTCTCCTCGTATCTCTATGGTTCGTACTCTTCTTCTCTCTTCTTCTTCCTCTTCTTCATCTACTACTACTACTACTACTACTACTACTACAAGATCTTCCACTGACTCTCACTCTTCCTTCAACTCTGACCTCGCTCTCCTTCCTCACTCTGACTCCTCTTCCCGTCCTAGCTCTGTTACTGATTTCGACAACGATGACTTCAACCGTCTTCATAACACTTCCAAACCCAAATCCACCAACAAGTACTTCTCCTTCTCAACATTCTCTTCTGTGAAGCGAATCAGCACCACTGCCAAAGAGGTCATCAGGAAGTACTTCAACAAAGTCAAACCCCTGTATGAGAAATTTTCACACAAACACAAAACTGGGGAATTCAATATGGAACACCCAACAACTACAACTACAACTACAAGATCTAACAAGGACACACAAGTCTCAGTTAAGAGAGGGATGAAACAGAATAATGGCGTCCTTTCTCATTCCTTCTCCGGAAATTTGAGGTATCCTCGTAGTAGAACAAGCTGTGTTTCTAGTTGTCCTTCTTCTATGAGATCTTCACCCACCCATTCTGGTGTGCTTTCGTTCCCTCCACCTGCTACTGCTACTGGAAGAGATGCTTCTTCAATGGAAGAATTACAGAGTGCAATCCAAGGAGCTATCACGCATTGTAAGAACTCTTTGATTCAAAATCAAACCAACAACATTGTCTCATCATATTAACTCTCATACTCATCATTCTACCTGTTAAGATCAATAGTAACAGACAATTCAAATCTTTAAGATTAATTTATTAAGGGTTTTATCCTTTAATGACTAATCAAATTTTAATTATTTGTGCCTGCATATAACAGGTTTGATTCTGTTCATGTTACTATTGGTTGAGATCAGCAGGCACATGGTAGTCCTAGACCATGCAATAAATAAGTTGTCCCACTTCAGATCTGATTAACCAACAATCATGTTCAGACAACTTTTTTTTTCTTTTCTTTTCTTCTTGTCCTTATAGCTTAGAATCTTTATGTGAAAGTGAGGTTAAAAAGCTGCATGTGACTATATTTGGAATAACTATTTGGATTTGTTAGTGAAAAGGGAAAATAGTATCGAAAGTTGTGACTTTTCTCTTTCTGACTGTTCTAATTAGTGGTAGCCTTTCAATGTTTGAAATGATTAATTATAATCACAGTCACTTCTGTTGTGGTAGTAATTGCTCTGCAACTCAAAATTGGCACCATCTGTATTGAACTTTTCTGAGGAAATGATTCCATTTGTAACTCACCTGTGCTTCTCAACTTTTTATGTGTTTATTTTATAACAATAATTTACTATTTGCTTCCTTCTCAAATCTGACTTGGTTCACTGTGATCTACAAAAGCAGATGCAGTCAATAATATGTTTTTATATATTTAGAATATTTGATGAAATACTACATGTTCATGTAAATGTGATGATAGGATATTATATGTAAAAATATAAGCACAATATATGATTCGAATGTGATCTTTTACATATTATAATAACAAATTCATGCGTGATAAAAAAAACACGAAATTCATACCATTTTGGTCAAAGGACTTGATGCATGTGCGGACTCTGAAGGGAAGTTTCAGGTCTTGTAATGTGATTGTTGGGGGAAGCAGATGAGAAGGTTCTATGTAGCCATGCTTCATGTTTGGTTGGTTCTATGTACCGCCACCTTAATCATCCCATCCAATCACAATAAAAATGATGCACGAAATAAAAATCTCTTACTATATATCTTTTTTTTCTTTCATTAATGATTGAGAAATTTACTTGAGGTCTGAGGATATATCAATTTTAATTCACCTTCTCCATATTAATGCCCACTTTCTGCTGCATTTAAACTGTGCAACACCACTACTGTCCATTGAATTATCCCAACTATACATACAATTTGTACCATTGACCCTCCACAACTTCCCCTACCATGTCTCATATATTATCCTACAATATTATATTTCATTATTTCGTGTTAATAGTAATATAACAAAAACTAAAACAATAAAAAAATTAATTTTTAATTAATATGACATATTTTTATTAATGTTAGAAAATAAATAATTGAAAGTCATTACGTAATTATTCCCATGATATATTATTTTTCCAATCACAAAAGATTTCACTTTATAAGCATTATATTTTTCTTAGTGTTTTGACCGATTCAAATTGGATTTAATCTTTTGTTTGGACCACGATTTCTAATAATATTTTTCACACATGATAAAATCACCTTATTTTACCATTTTCAGGAAAATAAGATAAAAAATAAAAAAAGTTTTATTATATCAATCTTAAAAAAACAAAGATAGAAATACAATTGATTAAAATATCAAAATAAGTAAAAGACAATGTAGTTAGTGTCTCAGTCTTTGGATATAATATAAAAATAAAAAACTATGAATGTAGTGCTCTAGTAGTATAAGATTCAATTAGATCTCTAAAAAATCAAAATGTAAAAGGTTTACTTATTTGGAGCGATACTTATTGAAAGAAAAATTACACACATTAAAAGAGATTAATTCTTTACCATAAGGTGATGAGATATTCTCGATAGTCCATGATGATCAAAAAATTAATGATTCGATTATTGAGAAAGACACTTATTGGAAGAGACAATCACATACTCCAAAAAAATATAATTCTTTACCTAAAAAATTGAAAGAGTATCTTTGGTAGTACCAATTTTTTTTGTATAAGTGTCTTTTGAAAAATTATATATTATTTATTTTTACTAGGGTGCGATATACACTTCGTGCATGTGAGTCTATATTCTTTTTTATGGTATAAGTATTCTATTTTTATATATTTCATTTTATAAAATGTACTTTTTGTATTGAATATACTTTATATTATATATTTTTGTAGTGTATACTTTATATTATATTTTTTTGTATTGCTTATATTTTATATTATAATTCTTTTGTCCTTATTGTAATGTCACATTTAAGTTGAGAGAAGTAACTAATAAGTTGATAGTGAAAATTGAAAGTATAGACATAGATAAAGAGAATGTGAAAATGAATTTAGTTATTTTGAATTGAATTGGGATTCTGTTATGGAGAGGGATCCAGATGAGTGGCTCCCTGAGAGGAAAGGGCAGAAGAGGAAACAACTTGACCAAAATGATTTCCATTTCCCTTCTCAGATCTGTATCTCCGAACAAGTTTCCATTCTCAATTCCACTTTCTCTTCCAACCTTTCTCATCGCGCCGCTGCTAAACGCGCCACTCACCTCCTCGCCGATCTCGCCAAAAACGGTATATCTTCTTCTTCTTCTTCTTCTTCTTCTTCTTCTTCTTCATCTCTCTCTCTATTCCACTTTCCAACCACACCTTCTATTTTTTTATAGAGGAAGTAGTTCACGACATTGTTGAAGGAGGAGCAATTCCGGCTTTGGTTATGCATCTTCAACCACCTCCGTTGGATCAAAATGATCGTTTTCTGAACCCATTGCCCTTTCAGCACGAGGTCGAGAAAGGGAGCGCATTCGCACTTGGTCTTCTTGCCGTCAAGGTAACTCAACTAAGGCTTGGTTATTCTTGTGACTGATTTTTAAATGGTAGAGGGAAGATTCGAAGATAGTTTTTGGAGTTCTAACCTCTTCTTGTTTAAAATGCATTCTACAGCCAGAACATCAACAATTGATTGTTGACAATGGTGCCTTAAAATACCTCGTTGATCTTTTGAAGAGGCACGACAATGTCCTAACATCTCGTGCTGTTAATAGTCTCATCCGTAGGGCTGCAGATGCCATTACTAATCTTGCTCACGAGAACAGCACCATTAAAACCCGTGTCAGGTTTGCTGAATCCAAACACTACTATACAATTGAAATTTATCTTGGAATGACTCTGTTGTATTGATTACCGGGATTTAATATGTAGGATGGAAGGCGGGATTCCACCTCTTGTTGACTTGCTTGAAGTTGCTGATACGAAGGTACAAAGAGCAGCAGCCGGTGCATTGCGGACCCTGGCTTTTAAAAATGATGAAAATAAAAACGAGGTAAGTAATATTTGCTGACAGTTCGGAAATTGAATTGACTTTAATATGACACGTCACTAAACTAAACATCATGACTTGTCAGATTGTTGAATACAATGCTCTTCCAACTTTGATTTTAATGCTTCGTTCAGAAGATGCTGCTGTTCATTATGAAGCGGTATTTGTGGTTTATAAGTGCTAAATTTGCAGCTGTATTGGGTTTTGCCTTTGCACTTCTCTTACTGCGCCTGTGCAATGGACTTTATTGTTTTACAGGTTGGTGTGATCGGAAATCTGGTCCACTCTTCCCCTAATATAAAGAAAGAAGTTCTTCTTGCTGGTGCTTTACAACCTGTTATTAGATTACTTAGGTATCCTCTCAGTTTTGACTCCCAGGGCTCCTCCTTCTCTCTCACCCCTATCTTCATTTTGTAGCCCTCTTTTCATGCCAATAATCTTCCATAAAATGTATTCATGATTAGGATTCTTTCTATTAACCTATTATAATATTGTTTTATATAATAGCTCCTGCTGCTCTGAAAGCCAGAGGGAAGCAGCTTTGTTACTTGGACAATTTGCTGCAACTGATTCAGACTGCAAGGTGAGCATAAAATTTAGTGTTCATACTATTTCATTATGACATGTATCAACGTGAGAGGGTGGAGGTAAAAAGGGAGGAAACCCCAAGACCTATTTATTATGCTTGTTGACTGGAGTCACTGGATGATGATGGGTGGAAAATGGACATCAATAGACAAGTCACCTGAATTTTAGTTTGGAACACTTGTTTTATAATTTCTATTTCCAAATTTGGTTTGCGATTCTTAGTTCTTATTAACCAAGGTTTCCACCATCCCCAGAATATTGGCTAAGGTAGTTCTCCTGTGTCAATGCAAAATGTCGTATATCTTCCTGTTCTAAACTATTATCAATATCATCCTTTTACTTTGTTTTTACAGGTTCACATTGTACAGAGAGGTGCAGTCAGACCTCTAATAGAGATGCTTCAGTCACCTGATGTACAGCTCAAAGAAATGTCTGCCTTTGCACTGGGGAGATTGGCCCAGGTTATTCTTCTCCCATGTTATTGTTTAGTTATGTATGTTGGAAAGTGAAGTCACTACTATATGCATGGAATGATTTGTCATTACCCGTCAATATAATATAGTTTTTGAATCTGTAACATACATGCTACATAGTCTATAGAATCTAGAATTCCTACACTTCCATCTTTGTATTGAACATTATGATTAGTGGCTTTGGAAGTCATTTACTAGTTATAGTATTACTTTTAAAAAAAAAAATACAAGCGTTAGCACAAGTTCTATGAGTAAGTTGACTGTTAGGTTATTTTTAAGAGCATAACCAATCCCCTTGTCCTGAATATTAGTTTTTAAATTTTAGGACTCACATAACCAAGCAGGTATTGCACATGATGGTAGCTTAATGCCATTGCTGAAGCTTCTCGACTCAAAAAATGGGTCTTTGCAACATAATGCTGCTTTTGCTCTTTATGGCCTTGCAGATAATGAGGTAAGAAATACCTGTAAGAATTAAGTAACTAAGATCTTCTGTTTTAATTGAATATAAATTTTGTTGCTTTGAACCAAAGTTAATTGACTGTTTTTTGTTATTTTAATTTGTCCCATAGGATAATGTGTCCGATTTTATTAGGGTAGGTGGAATTCAGCGACTTCAGGAAGGAGAGTTTATAGTTCAAGTAAGTTTTCGTCTTTAATACCTAGATGGTAGCTCTGATGTCAGGGTATCTGCTTTTGCCATTTGTGCCTATATCAATGTGAATTAAATGCTTTAGATGATTGCATAATTTTTTTAATATATACTGGAGACAAAATACTCTTCTTGAATACATGCTGATCTGTATGGAACTGGTTTGTATTGCAGGCAACTAAGGATTGTGTGGCAAAGACATTGAAAAGATTAGAAGAAAAAATTAGTGGACCTGTAAGCACAATGTCACATTTACATGTCACTAAAGTACTAATGTATCTAATTATCAGTTGCATAAGTTGTTTTTTACCAGTTTTGTATTGTGTTCGTATTTTTAATCTGTTAATTTTCTCCTTGTAGGTGCTGAACCATCTGTTACAGCTTATGCGAGATTCAGAAAAGGCTTTCCAAAGACGTGTTGCTTTGTCTCTTGCTCATCTTTGTTCTGTGGCTGATCAGAGAAAAATATTTATTGATCACCATGGTATGCACCTTATTAGTCAATCTTTTGCATAAGTTTGATGTGTGTTGTTTTGTTGTATGAAATCCTTTTTGTGGATGCTTTATTGCTTGTTCTATTTGGAGCTAATCATCCATTGTGCAGGTTTGGAGTTGCTTATTGGGCTTCTTGGCTCTTCCAGCCCTAAGCAGCAGCTTGATGGTGCAGTGGCTTTATGGAAGTTGGCCAATAAAGCTATGACTTTGTCTCCTATCGATGCTGCCCCCCCGTCACCAACACCCCAGGTAGGGCATAGGCCTTTTTACTGTTTGGCTTGTCCAGTGTCAGATGGCCATAATTTAATTTTTACTTTTAGTTTTTAAGTAAGTTTTTTGTATTATCTGAATGACTTTTGTGCTTTGGCATTCTTTCATTTCGTTGTTCAATAGTTTCTGTTCCTTTCCTTTTTTTATCGGGGATATAGGAAAATTTGTTTCCTCTTCTTCTTGTCCTTTTTATACCAATAAGATCTTTCTACTCAGCCATGCTTTTAAACAGTTAAGGAGTGTTTGCTGTGAGGCTAATTTCTTACTCAAATCCTACCATTGATTAGAACTGCTTTTTATTTAAACATGTCATCGAGAGGCATATATAATAGTTAGTAACTTACTAGTCAGTGGCCTAGCCAACAATGCTGACTTTTTTCTTATCTTCTAGTTTTTATGTATTTTGTGTTTGCATGTTGTGATATCTCTCGGCATTTAAAGTTATCTGAATATCCACGTGACGACGTCTAGTTATAAATATAAAAGGTGGGGGCTAGTGCATGAGGCTCCCACCTATTGACGTCTAGGGAGGGTAGATTTACGCAGGCTTATACTCGCAAGCGAATAAACTGTTTCTAGGATTCGAACTCATGACCTCTAGGTCACAAGGCAAACAACCTTACTATTACGTTGAGGTTTACCTTCTTGTCTAGTTATAAATATATGGTCCGTTTTATTATTAATTATCACTTGCTGATCCAATAATGAGTAGTTAATAAAATCAATGTCATGGCACATATTATATGCTTGTCACTTGCATAAGAAGAATCCCGATGCACACCTCTCTTCATTCTGTCTTATCTAAGTAATTCTGGAGTTAGATGTCTGTAAAAGTTGGATATTGGTCCTGGATTTTTTTGCAGGTCTATTTAGGGGAGCAGTATGTAAACAATTGTAGTGTGTCTGACGTTACATTTTTGGTTGAAGGTATGCTTTTATTTTTTCTTTCTTAAAATTGGTGCTTGAAGTTGAACTTACCTAGAAAACGCAGTGTTGTAGCTTCAGTTGACATTTGTAGTTAACTGGGAATTTTATTACTTTGATGCAGGCAAACGGTTTTATGCTCACAGAATATGCCTACTTGCATCTTCAGATGCATTTCGTGCAATGTTTGATGGTGGTTATCGGGTGAGTGTGTGTCTAAATATATATACATATTGCTCTTTGCTACTGAATTATGTGTCTTCTCCTCCCTCACCCTGTAATGCCCCTCCGAGATATAAACAAACTACAAGCATGCCATTTTTCTTGTTACATTACTAAAATTGAGTTTCATGAGAAACATTATATGTCACTTACGATTGTAGTTTTTATGATTTTTCTACTTCATTTAAACTGTTATTGGAGATTTCACCTCTTGAACTGATTTTTTAATTTAAATAAAAATTCAAGCATTTTATTTTAAATTGAAGCAGAATGTTGTAGTTTCATGTCTGTAATATGCTAGTCTTTTATTGTATGACAGGAGAAGGATGCAAGGGACATAGAGATTCCAAATATCAGATGGGAGGTTTTTGAGTTGATGATGAGGTCTAATAACTTCTGTATGCATATGCTCTATAAAAGTTGTGCTGTGAAGGCTTCTAGTAATATGTGGACAACTTATATCTTATTGTTTAATATTGGCTCAGATTTATATATACTGGATCAGTTGATGTTACTCTTCATATTGCCCAAGATCTCCTTCGAGCAGCTGATCAATATCTTTTAGAAGGACTTAAGAGACTCTGTGAGTACACGATTGCACAGGTCAGCTAAGAGAATTTGTTTTATTATGGAGTCTCGTGTTCCTGTTTTGATATTTAGACTGGAAAGTGGATTCCTCATGATTTGTTGTGGCAGGATATATCTCTGGAGAATGTGTCAAGTATGTATGAACTTTCAGAAGCTTTTAATGCCATATCGTTGAGGCATACATGCATCCTTTTTATTTTGGAGCAATTTGATAAATTGAGTGCAAGACAAGGGTATATGTTTGATTCTCTCAATCCTGTGTTTACTAGTTTGCTTACAAATATTTCCTTTTCCTCTGCAATGCATAATAGACATTTGTGATAACATAATAAATAATAGTTAATTTAAATAGAATGCACACTTGATGAATATGGGTAAGCTGGAAGTTGAGGCTAGTGGCGCCTACTTTTGGTACCCACTGTTTCTATGTTCCCTGAAGCTTTGTGGAAGCATGTTGTTGACCTAAAAGGAATTCAGAATTTCAGATATTGAAAGTTATGGAGGCACTACTTATGCAATGGCAGTATGTTAAAGGTTTAAAATATAATTACAGCATAACCAAAAATAATAATAATTACAGCATACTAATCCCGTAATTAATAAGGAGTAGTTCTTTTTCACATACTGGGGCTGGTTTACTAAAGGCATCTCCACTGATATCTGGGATTGGGTTGAGTGTATGGTCTACACAAAAATGTAAAGAAAACAGTAAAACTTGCTTCAAATTGTTGCGGCTCTTTTTAGTACATAGCTGCATTTTTATTTAAAGGTTAGATAGCGATTAGAAAGCATCTTTTCTCATGTTTTTATTAGCAGTAATCTGACAAATGAAGGGGTTGATACATAGTTATGAAAATGTGGACAGATGTCACTGATTTCTTTTTGGGAGAGGTGTGTGTGATGATTTTGTTCTATACTTCAATATATCGCAGCTATTTTTTTCTTCCACAAAATAACTTTTCATATTTTCTGCTTTGCTTTGGGCAAATATGATAGACAGGAATCTTAAACTTGTCCATAGTTTTTAACAATAGCCATCAACCTTTGGTTTGAAATAAGCTGGATAGTCATGATTTAACAGGTTGATAAAAACAGTTGTTTGGACTATGGTTGCTTTCTTATACTTAAATCATGATTTTGGTGATTGAAATTCTCATTTATCATTGCATCGTGCATGTCTTAAATTCTTGATCTTAAATTTCTGTTTGCAGACACTCTCTTTTAATCCAGCGTGTAATGCCAGAGATTCGGAATTACTTTGTTAAAGCTCTTACAAAGACCAATTCTCGCATCCAGCCATAGTATGCACCAATCTACTATTGGTATCTATCTAACCAATTGTAATGTACATAATGTGACTTTGGTTGAAACCATGGAACTGGTATCCTGATTGGAGTACAGCATGGCTTAAAGAAATAGCTGACACTAGGGCCATGCATGTTCTTTTCTGATGCAGTGTATCATCATTGGCATAGATGCAGAAAATATGACCTTCACGAACATTGTTTTTTTGTCGTGCAATATTGTGATGGTTTTTCGTTACAAATGTTGAGTTTATGATTATAGGTTATCCAAGCACTTCATGTATATATGACAATTAGATAGTTGTGTGCAAGAAAACTGTGCTGTTAGGTAAAACAACTTATTTAATGCCAAGTTATTGGTTGTCTGTTGTAAACTAATGATGCAGGTATCCCATTTAAAATGTACGCACTAACAATATATTAATTTTATACTCTGTCACTGTATTATTTATTATTCGCGGTCATCACTGATTCCTTAAAATAAATAATACAATTGAATGATGAATGATGTACTGGGTGTGTTAAATTATTATGCTAACAGTATATAGATATTACTCTTTTATCAAATTTGGCATTCTTTAAAAGATTAGAGTGAGAGGTATCACAAACCACCCATCTAAAAGCTGTCTGCTTATTTTTTAAAGCATGTCAACAAATCGAGTGTATCAATTAAGAAAATCAATGATTTTTTGTTATTTTTTGTTTTTGTCGATGCCAGAGAAAACGGTATTAAGAATATTTCCCATGAAAAAGAATCGGAAATTATTAACAATAATAACAAAATATGAAGGCAAATTCCAAAACGGGCAACTAAATTTTATAGATATGGTTAAAATGCCAAATTAAGATTGAGATTAGAAAGAAATAAACATGTAGTAAAAACTTTATGACACTGTATGTAACTATTGACCGGACCTACTAGGACAGCCTGTAATCCACCAATAACTTATTGTCACGCCATTTGTAATCTTACTTACCTCTGCCAACACGACAATGACAGACTGCAATACGGTTACCAGACCTTCTATAAGTCAACTACATACAGAGGACGGGCCTGCCAAATGCGCATGACACGGGAAATTCAGCCCGCGACAGACCAAAATGGTCAGCCATGCCAACAGTACCCTTTAGAGTTATGTCATCTATCTCAACCACTATAATTAAGGGTCTCCCCAACAGGAAGTGTCACTTATAACTCATTACTTATTATTATTACTCTCTAGTTACTTCTTACCTTGCTCTCGAGCATTACCTCTCTAGTCTCATACTAATTTGATCGTTTATGTCAACCGGCTGATCCAAGTCATTATCAATCCAGATAGTAGAAAAATTCTTCCACGAATCCGACCAACCACTAAAGAACAAAGGTAATATCATTATATGCTACATTAGATTGGGTGCCCCTTCAATATCTCTTCACTCGAAACTCATATCTCTGAGGAGTGGAGCATTAATTATAGGTCCGACCTTCCATATATTCCATACATGTTTGTACCTAATAATGGTTAAACACATTCACACAACCTTCCTATTACAAGTATCAATTCCTGAACAAGCTAGGCAACTAAGATATTACATGTATCACTTTTTGGGACTACAAATTCACTCCTCTCCTCACTTCCACCACATACCAAATCCTACATCTTCTTTCATTCCCTCTATCCATACACAACCATCAAATATCTTTACATCACTTCAATTCCTACATCTTCTTTCATTCCCTAAACCCAAGCTGAGAGGAGAATGAGAATAATGATGATGATCATACCCATGCATTATTAGAATGAGAAAGAAGCCCTAATAGAAGAGGACTGATTTAGATGGCACACTTAGAATTTTCAATTTCTCATTTAGTCTTGGCCTATTCACAATATACAAGTGATTTTTAAAAACTAAACAAAATATTATCCCAATAATTCATATTATTACATGCAATGTTATTGGTTAGGGACATGTGAACATGCGTTTTTTGGGACAGAAGATCCTAATTTATGGGCATGATATAGAGATGTTTTTAAAGAACCATAGAATAACTTTTAATTTTTATATATAAATATTGATGTGTTACACAAATATAATATATATAAAGGTGGAGTGATATACTATATAGGCGAGTATTTTCGAAATATTGAACCTAAGATAATTTGTAAAAGTTTGAGAATATGAATAATCATTAGATAGTGCGATCGAGAACAATAGGTGCATCCTTATCACCGCGCCCACAACAATTGACAACCACCTTGTGACCATTGCATAAAGTTGGGACAACCTTATCTAAGATAGCTAATGCATGTGCTGCTTCAAGTGATGGAATTATGCCTTCCAATTTGCATAATCTTTCGTACGCTGAAAATTTTACTACTGTTAGAGCTGGAGCAACAACAAATGAAGTGAAAATGATATAAAGCAAAAATAGTAACAGTTTTATTAAAAACAAAAAATTCAATAATTGCTTACCATTAAGAGCTTCTTGATCTGTTGCAGAGCAAAATTGTGCACGCCCACTTTCTTTAAGGAAGCTCAACTCTGGACTAACTCCTGGGTACTCCATCCTGCATGCATATTGGAAAGAAATTAAATAAGAATCAAACTTTTATTTTTATGTGTTAATTAATTGTACTTCCGGGTACCCCACACCTAAGATTGAATATATATATATATATATTATATTGGTTAACTAAACTCCAAAAGTTAGCTTTACATGATATTCCCATAGAACCCAAAGTGGACTTATTAAAGAAAAGTAAATATTGTAGGAATTGTTACTGTATACTATATTACTATGTCCTACTAACTTACCCAGCAGCAATAGAGTGTGGTTCTATAATTTGTCCATATTCATCTTGTAGTAAATAACTCATAGCCCCATGATAAACACCCACTTCTCCGTTGGTCAAAGTTGAAGAATGTTTTCCACTCTTCAAACCTAAACCACCTGCTTCAACTCCAATAAGCCTCACATCTTCATCTTTTATAAACTCATGGAACAAACCCAAAGCATTTGACCCAGTCCCTACACATGCAATAAGCACGTCTGGTTTCCCTCCCCATTTCTTCAATGCTTGCTTCTTTGTTTCTTTCCCTATCACTGATTGAAACTCACGAACCATTGTTGGACATGGGTGTGGTCCCACTGCTGAACCCGTCAACAAGTAACTCTTTTCTAAGTTTTCCACCCAACAACGGAACGCATCTGATGCTGCATCTTTGAAGCTTCCATTCACAGCTTCAACCTATATATATATAATTATTCACTCACCATAAGTTTTCCAACGACATATGCGTGCCATTTTTCATGATTTCTTGAAAAAGTTCTTTAAATATTTTTTTTAATAAGTAAATATTTCATACTATAAGTAGTACGTAGAGACTCTTGTGAGAGAACAAATATGTTCCTTGAGTTTTTGCAGTTTCATATGAATCATATGCTAACTATTTATATGGAAATTATATACGTGATAAAACAAGTACATGAAAACAAACCCCGTGCAATGCATATTTTTTTGTATTTTTTTGTTTTTTAGTAAATTAGTTTTAATGTGCATGTATCTGAAATATATTTGGATTAATTCTAACGCACTCATGCACGTAGTGAGGAGCATATAGTTAAAGTTTGATGCTATATATTTAATGGTAGAGAATATGTGTGTATTGAATGGAATCTTAAAAAGTTTTGTTTATTGAGAAAGTTATATTTACCTGTGCGCCTAACAACTTCATAAACTGCACATTAGAATATTGTCTATCCATGTCTTTGGCGGCCATGAAAACAGTACACTCCAAACCAAGTTTAGCACATGCTGCAGATGTTGCTAGCCCATGTTGTCCAGCACCAGTGGCGGTGATAACGTCTCTCTTACCGATGCGGTTGGCGATCATGGCCTGTGCAAGAGCATTATTCATCTTGTGAGACCCACAATGGTTGAGGTCTTCTCTCTTTAAGTATATTTCAGGTCCTTCTCCACTATTCTTGCTCTTGTAATACTCAGATAATCGCTCAGCATTATACAGGGGAGTCTCTCTTCCAACAAACTCTCTTAGTGCCGTCGCTAGCTCTTCCTGCATGAACAACTTTATTTAATCATCAACATCATATCTGTACCACACGAATTATGCTGAAAAAGTTGAGCTGATACCTGAAAAAGTTCATCATGGAGGGCCTTTTTGAACTCAGCTTCAAGTTGGCTTAAACAAGTCACAAGTGTCTCAGGTACAAACTTACCTCCAAACCTACCAAATTTTCCTTCACTGATGAGCTCTTTCCTCTCTTTTAAGGATCTCAGTGGGGGCACACAGGGAGTAATGGTCTTCATGGTTTCTAGAGTGGTCACTACTGACCGAACAACCACCGAGGAACAAGGTCTGGGTGTTGATCCATCCTTATCATTGAATTGCCTATGGCTACTAACATATGCACCTTGTAATATGCACGCCATCGTCGTGTTATATCTTTTTTCAGATGAGAATTCACAAGTGAGAGAGTAGTTTCTGTGTATGTGTCCATGTCCCTAACCCTCAAATTTATATTCAAGGCTCTGCGCGTGATAAGAACTTAGACCAGTTTTTTGGGCACAAGTAACATTCCACCAAGACCCACGTTTTTTTGAGCTATATTTTCAGAATTTGGATCTCACCATTATTTGGAATGAAACTTTTATACTTACACCCTTAGGTAAAGAAAATGTGATATATTTTTACACTTACACCCTTATGTTTATTGTGATAAGACAAATTTATCCTTCAAATTAGAAAAAGTGCATTTGCCTTTCCATTAGTCAATTATCATGTTAAGATTATGACATATGGTGGAAATAAAAATCTAATAATCTTGATTTTAACTTATTTTTTAAAATCCCTAAAATCTAGTACCGGAGAGAAGTTGAACTTATATTTATGATATGTGTCATATTTTTGTTAATTTTTAAAAATATATTTTTGTTAAAAGTGATTGATCATAGTTTTAGTGACTATTAATATAATTTGAGCCAAATATCATAAAAAAATGCATAGAATGGCAAAAATACTAAATTGTTGTATTTTCATTTTCAATATTTTTTATCAAATCAATCATATCACAAGTAGTAAATAAAATAATACATTTTGGGATAATAAATATACTTATTTATAACCCTCACTTCTACTAATAGACAAGAACATCACTCCTATGATATGTTTGGAAACACAGATCTTACCATCACTCTTTTTATTCATAATTAATCAAATTTCATAACATAATATAAACATGATAGTTTCTGTTTTTATGATTTTTTTTAATTAAGTGATATTTTTAATTATATAGACATACAAAATGTGACAAGAATAAGGACATATGATCATTTATAAAATTACACAGACATGTATGATCATTTTTAATAATAACTATGTTTTTTCCCACTTTTTTCCCTCGTTTTCTATTAAACCAAATGATTAAATAATTTAACATAACTTCTTGTTTTATCAATCTTTATTTCCTTAATTTTTCTTTGGGAAACCAAGTAATAATTTATGGTCTTCAACCGCAGCTTGCAAATTAACTTACAAACTGTGCAAATCAGAAAGAATCGTTGCACTGATTATATGGCAAAAAAATATGCAACATGTGAAGTTTGGATATTCTAATAAATCATTTTATATTAATTAATCGAATGTTGAAGAAAGATACTACTCATGTGAAAGAACTATGAGAAAAAATGTGTATAAAAAAATTCATGTTATTACTTATTATTTTAATTTTATTATCATTAAATCTCAAATATAAGTAGTACATAATTCAACACATTTTAAATGCATTTCACGAATTAACTGATGTATGTATTGGATGTCGAATGAGATCAGTTGTCCCAATTTTTTGTGTTTCATTGTGTCCAATCCAATGGAAGTTTGATAAATACTTGAAAAGAAAATCAAAAAATATAACATAACATTTTTATGTGATTTAGTGAGATATAATTGGCTTGGAACATGAGGACAGAAAGATTTTGATAAAGAAAGATCCTAGTTCATTGGATGTGAAGGCTAGACGCGTTTCACATGTCCTGTTTACTCCTAAAAAGAAGGACTGGAGAAAGATAGTGGAGAAACTGTGACCTTTCGCTCTCATTAATTTATATTTATAATATGTTTGCTCTTTTATTATTATTCTCTTGTAATTTATATATGTGTTCAAGAATTCAATTGGAAAAATCATAGAAAAATTTGTGTGTATATCAGTAAATAGCCATTGAAGCAAAGTAACTTAGATTCAAGCATAAAACATGAATAAGTTATTAAAAACCAATGTGAGATTAACGAAGAGGGAGGTACTAATTTTAAAGTGATGCACAGGAAAACTTCTAAAGTGAACACTGGAAGCTGCTTTTCACTTAACCGGGTATTAGGGGTGAGTAGAACCCCGACTCTACTCTTTCACTTAATATGGTCCAATCTTGATCAGACCCGAATAAGGTTGGGTTTCATCGAGTCTGGAGCCAGGTTCGGTTCAAAAATTAAACTCAATTAATATTTAAGACCGAGTAAGTATAGAATATAACTCATCATATGGTCATTCACTCATCATATGTGTATGTCTCTCTATTCAAATGTATACATAGTAATTTCATATTTTTAGTTGAAAATATAATTGATTCTCTAATTTTTTCAACATATACAAAAAAAAAAATAAAGTTCTAAGTCTCAACATTAATATATTTATATATACATATAACTAAAGTTTACAAGTTTTAATTATCATATCCTACTTGGATTCATTTCAAACGTGGAGACCATATGATGTGTTTGGCCCTAATTTAGATTTTCAACTTAGAAGAAAGAGAGAAGTGAAATGGAGAATTTATTGCACGAGGAATGAAGGGAGGGTGGAAGATGATATATAGTGTTAATGGTGTACTATAACTGCTATTAATACTGGGATGATCAAAAGTGAAGGTGACTTGCAGTCTTAGATAATAATGATAAATAAAATTGTGTAATTGATTGTTTCTTAACATTGGCATCCTAAATAATACTAATACATTATATGATTGATTATAAAAGGTAAAACTAAGAGTAAAAGTGCATGTACTAAATCTACATTATTATGTGGGTTTCCATTTCCTATAGGGAATTGAGTAGGAAGGGAACACTCTTCTCCATTGAAAAACACCTTTGAAGGGAATCCATCTCCTTTTGGTATTTTGATACCTGGTGTAAACTTCTTTGTAAATGAAATAACAGATTGTTGTTTTCCAGGGACTTTTGGGTTTGATGAATTATCTATACCTAACAAATAGTTAGCTCCTTCTATCCCTTGCATGAAAACAGTGTGGTTTAGCTTTGGAAGAAATGTGCCATTGAAGGAATACACTTTCTCAAAACCAATACCAACCCTTCTCTTGAACTGAAGTGCAGTGAACCAATTCTGAAAAGGGGTTGTTTCCCAATTGAAGAGTGTGATTCTAGCACTCCATCCACCTTTGTGGTCAGAAGCAATATGCCAGTTTAAGCTAACTCCACAATTGTCACCACATGGTAACTTTTTAGGTGTATGGAAATGCTTTAATTTGGCCCAAGCAAGTGTCTTAACTGTCCTATTCTGGAAAGGTATTAAAAGTGCTTCTGGTGGAAGTAGCAATGCCTTTGCATTTGGGTTACAATGATCTGTATCATCACAACCACATGCACATGTGTTGCATGGAACTACAGAGTCATTGTAATAAGCAGAGAAAGAGACACAACATCTAGTGCTCCTCTTACTTGATTTTGTGATATTGCATACTATTTGCCAACTCGCAATGCCAATTACTGTAGCATCAAGTCCTCTTGTATCTGGAGTTCTTGCTGGGTCTACTCTCAAAGGGGGTCCACATTGGTAATCAGGATTAAGAATTCCCATGATTTTCCATTTCTCTGGAGGGAAAATACTTGTTTTGTTCATATCAGGTGGTACTTTAAACACTTGCATTTGGAATACAGATTTGGATTGGCTTTCATCCATAAGGGTAGGTAAAATAGTACCATTTCTACAACAATAAGGTATTTGACCAAGTTGAGTGTCATTTATTTTCTCTGGAGGCATGTCACTGATTATCGGTTTCTTTTGACAATTCCAGACTTTGGAGAAATCCATGTCCTTGTAGTATTGTCCTGCAACGCCATTGACACAACCTGAGTACTCTATCTCACGAGTGAAAGCACCTTTCATATTGTATATAAATTCCCCCTTTGTCCATTCCCATGTTAAGTTCCAATGATCTAGGCGTCCTAAAGGGTTATTGTTCTGCATCGTCACTTCAACATTATAGTTATTATCATAGGCTTGTTGGACATCATAGGCTATGGTAAGATCCCCTTTCTGCCTTGGCAAGTATTTTGTCTTTTTTTCTTTTAACTTGGATTTCTTGTCTCTTTTACAGCACGCCCACATCGAACTTTCTGTGGAACAATGGATTTCAATGGTTACAACTTGAACAATAATTAACACATACTATATGAATATAAGATAATGTACATGATAGAAAATAAAGTGGTTTGAGTATGATGATAAAAAAGTGAAGGCCTAAGGGAGTGACTTTTGGTAGTTGGAGGAGGGCACTTGTATCCATCATTTTCCAACTTGATAGTCTTAGGCATTGGGATTCCATTAGTCCTAACACCAAACTGAGTGCCACTGATTTGAATCTCAGCCTGAATTTGAGTTAAATCATTTGCTGTGTTGATTGAGGTATCCAAATCTGCATTGGAACCACCAACTATGTGAGTCCCATTTCCAACTGAAACAGGGAAATCTTCTCCATCAAATAATACACCTCCATTTACATTCACAAGTATCTCATCATGTTGAAACTTTATAAACAACTTCCACCTTTTAAGTATTTCCCTTCCAGTGTTGAGCACCACTGCAGTGGCATTGAAGGCCCATGATTGAGCACTTACATTTTTAACATGAGGGAATTCTTTCTTCCTTGAATGGAATTCATATGAAATGTAAACTCCATTACAGTTTTCAGCTGCTGGAGGGAGAGCATCTGGATCAGCTACAGCCTTAGCCTTTGGTTTAGCCACTGGAGCCTTAGGCCCACGAGGCTGAGTCTTATTCTGAGCCTCTGATCCATTGGAATTCAAAAATACTAGTAGTAGTAGTAATAACAATATGAATGCATTTGTCATATCCTCTTAGTTGCATTGGAATTAAGAAGATGTAAGATGAGAAATAGAAAGATTGAGAATAAGAGTACGTGTAGATAGGGTTACAAGTTAGAAGAAAGAAGTGAGATGAATGTGAAATCGAAATAATAGCAATGAATAAGTCAATTCAAACATCAACCTCAAACTGTGCTATAGATTTGGATAGTGGTAACACACCACCACCACTAATCACTATTTCAAACCTCAACCTCAACTCTCTTGTGCTTTTCCCCTCAATCTACTCAAAATCTCTAATCAAAATTTCATTCAATTGTAATATGGAGACATGATTATTTTCATACATGTCATCATTGTTCCAAAATCTCATCATCCTTCTCACACTCCAACAACAACAGTTTAAGTGGATTATAACTCCTCTCCACTATTAACCTATCCAATACTAAAATATGAGTGAAGAGAAAGAATTTCTTCAATTTTTTTATTCAAAAATAACATAAAATCATAGTTATAAAAGAGTTTTTTATCATATATCATAATCTTTATTTAATATTGGACTGTCCAATATTGGAAATGCAAATCAACCGCTAGCAGGATTACTACATTCTACCATAAATGTTATAATAATAATAATTAAATACATAGTCTGCTATGATGACAGACCTTTATAGTGTATTATTAAGGTTATGTTGCACGGTTTTATATGATATTAATATTTTTAATAAACAACGTAACACATTTGGAAGCCAAAACCAACACTTCAACTCACATGAAGTGTTGGTTTGTGAGAAATGAAAATCTAAGCATTACCTTTGTTGGACTTGATAGATTTTAGTTTTAAAAAGCAACATCTAATTTTGATTAGAATTATAGTAGTAAAGAAAACAACAAAGAGGCCAAGACGGTGTACCTGGAGGGATATGATGAAACATGAAAGTGTTAGAAAATGCACTATAGTGAAGATATATGATAAGTTATTTTGAAAGATGATAATCGATTAGAAAATTAAGAATTAACAAGTTATGTTTATGTTAGTTACTTGCTTTACAAGCTTTCTTTTTATTCTTTTCTCTTGTATAAATAAGTTATATTGACCAACTTCTTATTCAATCAATGAGAACGTTATCAATCTTTGTTTCTCATTCTTCTTTCTTTAAGCTTCTTTAAACTTTCTTTTATACACTTCTTGATTCATCAAAAAAATTTCTTTTCATGGCTTTTACCATATTTTAACGCACTGAAACGGTCAACCCGGTTTTCTTCCATTTCTCATCACTCTGAATATTCACAAAACGCATTGCAATTCAAAATCCTCTGTTTTCCCCTTCTTATTATTTCAGGGGGGAAGGACGTGGAATGGGAAATCAAATGAAGGAAGAAACAAAATGGGGTATGGAAGGAACGCAAAGCAGGTTTAATAAACTATACACTGAATCTAGACTCAACTATATTGTTTAACATTATAAATGCAATCACTAATAAGTCTCAAAATATTATACGCATTTCTTTAAAAAAAACATCCAAAAGAGGTCATTGTTGCTGCAAAAACGAAAGGAATGGGAACAACCTTTTCTTCTATAGCCATGTTTTCTGAGCACTACAAAAGGATAAATGTTATTCTAACTCTTACTTTCATGTATTTTAACTTGACTTGAATATGCTTTTAATTATCATAAATATATATATATATATAGCTATGATTTTAGATCTTCTTTGTTTTTAGTATATATTTTATTGAGTATTTGGTTTTTACTCTCTCTCGATATTGTATTAATATTAGAATTGATGATATCAATTAGTATGATATATATCACATGTAAGTGCTAGTTATATAACAGAGGCAATAATAAACCAGATTTATATAACATGCATGTTGAATTCTCTGCTTCAAATCCAAAAATATCCAAAAGAAGATAAAATGTCATGTTGAATTATCTGGTTCAAATCCTCCTATTCCTACTTAAATGGAGAAAATCTTAGCACCAATTAAATCAAAGATTTATATAACATTGAGGAATTAGAGAAATTGAATTGTGAGTCAATTTATGAACCAACTTGCATTTGCTTAAAAAGTAGGTTTTTTTATGATCATTGTGAACCATGAAAAACGGGTCGAAAATAATAAAATATCAGCAAAATATCCCAAGTGGTTGATAGATGCCAAAATGGGGGAGCATTGTAACCTTTGAAATTCTATCTATATCTGGCTATCTAAGTGCCAACAAGTGTGGTTATAAACCCACATTCCAACACTAGCTACGTGCAATCACACTCCCATCATATATCATAATTCATCAATTCATTGAATTGAATTGAATGGCAGCCATGGCCACTTCAACCCTCACCTCCTCTTTCGTCTCTTCAAACCCAAAAAGCTCCTCCTTCCAATTCAATGGCAATCCATTTTCCTCACGCATGAAATCCATCCCTCAACAGCACACCAGCAACACAATGATCTCCATGTCCCTAACCACACCCCCATATGACCTTAACTCCTTCAAGTTCCAACCTATCAAAGAATCAATCGTCTCTCGTGAAATGACACGCCGTTACATGACTGACATGATCACCTACGCCGACACGGATGTTGTTGTCGTTGGTGCTGGCTCCGCGGGTCTCTCATGTGCCTATGAGCTCAGCAAGAACCCTAACATCAGTATAGCCATAATCGAACAATCTGTCAGCCCCGGTGGCGGTGCATGGTAAACAACCCTTCACTTTGTTTTTATCAGTAAGTTAAATTAATTATATAAATATAAGATAAGAGTGTTAAGTTAACTATGTCCTTAATTGAACTATTTATATGATATCTATTAATCTCTGTTTGTATTGTCCATGTATATGGTATTAGGCTTGGTGGGCAGCTGTTCTCTGCCATGGTGGTTCGTAAACCTGCTCACCGCTTCCTTGATGAGTTGGAGATTGAGTATGATGAGCAAGAAGATTATGTTGTTATAAAGCATGCAGCATTATTCACTTCAACCATCATGAGCAAGCTTCTTGCTAGACCTAATGTCAAGTTGTTCAATGCTGTGGCTGTTGAGGATTTGATTGTTAAAGGAGGGAGAGTGGGTGGTGTTGTCACCAACTGGGCTTTGGTTTCTATGAACCATGATACACAGTCTTGCATGGACCCTAATGTCATGGAGGCTAAGGTTGTGGTGAGTTCATGTGGACATGATGGGCCATTTGGTGCTACTGGGGTTAAGAGGCTGAGGAGTATTGGCATGATAGAGAGTGTTCCTGGAATGAAAGCACTTGACATGAATGCTGCTGAGGATGCTATTGTTAACCTCACTAGGGAGATTGTACCTGGGATGATTGTCACTGGCATGGAAGTTGCGGAAATTGATGGATCCCCAAGAATGGTATATGCATCTCTTACCCTAATTAACTAATTTATATATATATATATATGCATGCATCTTAAACAAAGAAACAAACCCTGAATTTGCATCTAGTTTTGGAATGAAGAAAAAAAAGAACATTAAGCTTAGATAGATGTGTTAAATGACAAATTTTGTTGTTTATTTTTGTAGGGCCCAACATTTGGGGCCATGATGATATCCGGGCAGAAGGCAGCACATTTGGCATTGAAAGCATTGGGGAAGAACAATGCCATTGATGGAACATGTGAACTTGGAATAGAAACACCCAACCTTGTTTTGGCTTCTGCTGAAACTAAGGAGATTGTTGATGCTTAAACCAATAGATTTGAAAATGAAACTTATTTTTGTTTTTGCCTTTTGTTTTGTTTTGTTTCCTTTAATTTAGATCTGGAAAATATGAATGAACAAGAGATAGTCTCGTCTCATTTCATACCATGTGAAGAATAGCAAATTGGTAAACTATGCTATATTCACACAAGGGAATGATGTTTTGTGAACACGTACATTTTATGAAACAAGGCATGTGAGTGTTTTGAAGTAGAATAAAAACATATATTAGTAAATGATTCCTTTTAAGATATTATTATCTTGTTTGTGATGCACAAATAATAGAGGAATTGAGGAGAGGAAAATGAAATTGACTGGACTTTATTAAGAGATAGAAGCAATTCTTTAAATTGAAATTTGACCATAACATGATAAATACTTCTAATGACTTCAGTTTAATGATTTATATTTACACTTAGTTATCCACGTGTCATTTGTGATTCTAAAAAAATACTTTATTTATTTTTTAATAAATTTTGTTTTCCAACCAATCATAAAAATATCACATGCAATCACACTTTGCTTTAAAATTGATCAACCTTTCCCTAAATTGGTTTAAAATTGAAGAAATTAATAAAAACCCAATTCATCTTTGAAGCCAATTCTAACAAGTAACGATGCTTATTTGTTGGTGGCATTGTTTTTGACTGAGGTGAGCTAGGATTGTTTTTTATAATTAAAATGGTGATGGTTATAGATCACCACTTTTAACTTTTTATAATTAAAATGGGAAATGATGTTCTTTAACAATTCTCTATTTTCATAACATTATTACATGGAAGGCTTGTAATTATACTTAGCTTTTATTTTATTTGACTCAGCCTTTACATTATGAGTTTTGTGTTGGTTAACAAAATTTTCGTTGGCTAAGATCTCATCATCATTTTGTTCCCTTTAAGTGATTGATTGGAGATATGGAGAATTGGAACAATATATGGAATATGTTATCATACATGGAGAGAAGAATCTATGTAAATCAAACCTGCTTATGCCATAGATGAATATGATATTAATTTGTTTCCAAAACCTTATAATCCCTTACAAAAATCCTCAACACCTGAGTTTACGTTTGATCAAAACCCATGTCTACATGTTCCACTCATTTATATCAAAGGATTATTATTTTTTTAATAAATCCTTTTGTCTAAGATGGTGCATTGTTATTGTTTAAGGATACTTAGCATGTTGTCACGTGCATTCTCGAAAAAAATGGCGAGATCACATGGCATCTTCTCATTTTTTTAAAATTTGGCTAATTAAATGAATTTATTTTCATTCAGATTATCTTTGTTATGATGAGCACTGTGCCCACTGGATGATGAAGAGTTGAAATACAAATTGATCAAAATGGTGGTGAAGATTATTTGTTTCATTTTATATACTTATTATCCAATTAAAAAAATAACATTTACTTAAAAAGAATAATTATAAAAATATAAACTAACATTTTTATATTACTTATTATAATTTAATTATATAAAATAGGAAGATATGATTTTTTTGGAATATATAATTATGATCGGAATAATGGAACTTGGAAGTGCTAAAATCGGAGCCCATAATCCCAAGTCCATTACATTTATTATTATAAACATAAAAATAGAAAACAAAATAGAACACCACTGCAATAATGCAATTGCAGCTCGCTCTTGGTCCCACACTTTCTTTCATAACATTTTGTATTCTTGTATTTCTTTATTGACGAATATGCCCTTCTCGCCTCTGCATCTCTTATTACTCTTCGCTACTGTATGCACTCAAATTTTCAATTTTTTTATGAAACTTCAGACTTTTATTTATTTTTCATCCAAAAAATATTGAGATCAACCCATGTTGATCATCATGAAAATCTTTTCAAATCATTTTTGGATGAGAAATTGACAATAGACATTATATAACCAAAAAAAGTTTGAGGACTTGTATGAGGGGACAAAATTCTCATATGAACAAAAATGAATATAAAAAATATATTTAAACCTTAAATATTCTTGTACATGAATATTAATTAAACTTGTAAGAATTTACAGTAAAGTATTTAAGGTTTATATTTTACTGGTATAATATAATACCACATTAGCACTCATGAATGACATGTTATAGAAAAAGGTTTTATGTTTTGCTAATAACCATTTGGGGTAATGCAATGCATGAATGGCAATATTGTACATTGGGTAAATTCAGAGTAACTAATATATAATAGTAAATGTTAGGTTCAGTCCATAGATATGAGCATGTGATATTACAACTGGATCTGGATGTGCCATAATCCAGCATTTAATGAACATCAACATCTCCTCCATTAATTCTCCTCTTCTTTCAGTTCACTCAGAAAATGGATACAAAGGTGAATGTCTTTCTTCTGACTCTGCTGGTGTTGTCACAGCTTATTATGTAAGTGCACAACTTCATTCAATCATGTATATATATATATATATAGTAATGTTCCTATTTGATGAGTTCCTCTCTATAATCTCTTTTATACTTGGGCAATGGAATTAGAGATGAGAAAGTATTATATTTGAATAAGATGTATTCGTATATTAAAAAGTTAAAATTCTAATTTGATGAGTTCCTCTCTATATTGTACATATGGAATGCAGATGAGTGGGCTTGAGAAAACTAATTGGAAATTATCTCCATTTGTTTCATCATATAATGGAAACACCCATATCCTGATTGGTGGGATCAATATTCAGCATGCTACCTTTCACATGATCACAAAAATGATTATGCTTTGGTCCAGAGGAACCTTCTCATCTATCACTATTGCAATGATTCTCAACGCTTTCCAACTCTTCCACAACAGTGTTCATTGACTCCATGGGATTAAATTAAATTAAATTCAAAATACCAAACAACCATTATTCAGTTGTTCTTTCAAATATATTTGGTTTACCTCATAAGTTTGTAATATGGTAGATGATATCATGCGGTGATATTGTATAAAATTTATAGCTTAAAGTGTATAATTTATGAAGTTAGGCCTTTAGAAAGTAGGTACTAGGCATAGAAGCACAAGAGTAGAAGATTATATAAGTGGAGTGTATTATATAATGAGGATGTAATATCTCCTGGTGTAAGAAGATAATTTTTCTCCTTATACCAGTTAGGCAATAACACGTGATTATTTTTTTACCTATTTTAAAATGAATGAATTTGAAAAGATAACTTCTCTCCTTACATCAGACATACATTATTCTCTTATATACTATGGGTAATAATGTTGACACAGCTTAGTGATAGGAAGTAGGTAAGTAGTTAGTTCATGTATGGTTGGGTCCCACATAACTTTGAGTATTTAATAACTGGATCCTGAGAACGAATGTGTCGGTGAAAAAGGGGAAGGTATAACTATTAACTACCACGCCCCACACACGTGTAAATACATGAGCCATTACACACAATAGATTGCTCAATCAAACATATATTTCATTAGGAGTTTTGTTGTTGTTATAGTTATGTCATTTCACTTGAATTGAATGTGTCTATAGGGTAGTAGTTGTTGTTGTTGTTGTTACAATAACCAAGTAAATTGTTGCCAACAACATTAATGATTACACATGTGGCCTTGAGATTGACTCAATTCTTTCATTGTAGATTCCATGTCTCCATTCATTGTATAAAATATGAGATGCTAAATTATTCATCATTGTCCCCACTCCTCTCACAATTCTACCTACGACGGGTGCAGTGCTTTAGTAGATAACTGCTCTGTGGCCATAAGTCAGTTAGTGCTCATTGTTGTTGAATCATAATATGTCACATATGACTAACCATATTTTTTTTAATAATATTTCTTTACGAAATATTTTTTATATAAAAGTTACATTATCACTTCAAATCAATTATTATAAGTAAAATACATTCAACTAAAGCGTCTCACTCTCACGTTAAACGATTTGTGTAATTAGTTGATCTTCGTTAAATGACTAAAAATAATATATGATTTTTATTATTTATTAATTGACATGATTAAATATATAGATAAATTAGTAATTAGTAGTAGTTTATTAATAATTTATGTTTAGTTATTTATATTTGTCAGTAGGTATTTTAGTGTGACTATAAGTAATTTAATTTAATAATTATTAAAATGATGAAACTAACCAGTAAAGTAATGAAAACTCTTACAGTTTTTCTAAAACGAAATTACCTTTGAAACTCAATTTTCATTCACGTCTATTCTTAACTTATCATTGTAACTCAAAGAATGAGGCTAAGGGACTTACCCAACTCTTGTAGTAATTTCCTAATTAGGCACATTGTGGGCCACTGGAAAATGGCTCAATTTATCACTACGCCTAAGTTTTAATCTTCTCCACATGTTTTAGTATTTGAGAGTCGGATATTAAATATGAATTCATTTCATATGATCATTGTAAGCAATGTAAGCCAGATTTTGATGTCCTTTAGTGTAAGAAATGCACATGGTGTTGATTGTAATCTATGGCTATTGGTAAAGTTTAGGGGTGCAAATGTTGATGTACATGTGTTGCTCGATAGAGCCACGTTTGTGTGCCGACATGGACTTTGAGAGTTGGTTCTGTTTTCCACTGCTCACTTCATATACCTTAGATACAAATAATTACATGGGAGTGATATCGGGTATTTATTTAATTCATGACTACTTCATTGTACTAATAGCGTTAGAGTATGGTTCTCATTCCTCCAAGTCTCTCTTTCTCCGTCTCCACTCTTCACTTCACTTCACTTTCACATCAAAACCTACACAATTCAATATTGGATTAACCAAATATAGCAGTATGGTCCGCGTGGCCTTTTCTTAAGCATAACCTTTCAATCATCAAGTGTCCTTGGTAGATATATATCAATAATTGATTATGGTATTTGTTGCCTATAAATCATTACATACTCCACCTTTCTTTGCATATTCCTTCTTCTTCATTCACCAAATTAAATAACAGGATATATAGCGCGCGAGGTAAAATATTCAAACTCTTTTACAATCTCATTTCACTTATTTTTTTTTTTATATATATACTTAAGTTCATTGTATCATATATGCTTTACTACATTAATATTTATTTATATACCAAGTACCTTATAAGTTAGGATCACATAGTTGAAATGAGAACACTACAATTCACACTAACATCCTAAATTGCCTCCAGGTAATTATTAGTTTTTCTAATGTAGAGATACAATACATGCATTAAACAAAACCACACGAGCCTATAAAAAAACATGAATATTAAAGTAATTAAGTGAATGTTTAATGTTTAAATTTCCAACAATTTTAGGATCATGTTTTTACAAGTGAGATTTTTATATATTAGCGTGTGTTATCTTGTTTTTACAAGTGAGATTTCCAACAATTACATCCAATTAACATAAAACCTTTGAATCTTGTATAACTTTGTGATGTTGAGCTTAAGCTTGTGTAGTAAATTATGGGTTTCAGTGACAATGCAGCTTGAATGTTGTATGCAGAAACTGTAAATGTAGCAGTCTGGTCACTCATGTCCAAACTTGCGCCTTAGTCAAAGCAAAGTTGGAATCTGATCATTCTTAAAAGCTCTTCAACCAGGTTACATAATTAACCAATGAGCATGGATATATATTTTTGACACATTAAATATTTCAACTTGTCCTATTATATAAACTTTTAAATTATAAATGTCAACATATCGAATCACTAGATTTGACTACGACGGCCTGACAATTAATTCTAGCTACATGTGACTATACATAAATATATATATTACAATTGAATGTCGAATAATGGGTGGGCACTCTCAATTATATATATTCAATATTTTTATTAAATTAATAAAAAATATATAACCAATAGGGGAGTTTGACACAGAGGTGAAATAACATTGCTGTGTTTTGTTTTTTGAAATCACGTGTTCAAATTCAACAAATAATCCCCTGCTTATGAGCTCCTGGACTACTTACCTTTTTTAACTTTACCCTTCTATATATTATTTTATGTAGATGTAGGATAACCATATAACCTCCATGACCAATATCTAATATATTATATTCATTCATTTCCCAAAACATTTTGTCATACCACATTATCTTCCTAGCTACCGGAAAAAGAAAAACAAAGTTTTCTCATATACACATCTGGAAAAAAAACTTGTATTATTTATATATTTTATATTGAATCAAAGATAATGAGAGAACTTTAATCTTATATTATTTAGATTTGTCTCCATAATATATTTATTTTGCTTAATTTAATTATGCTCATTATTTTTTTGTTTAAAATATCACACTTATTTCTCATGTAAAGATAATTAGTATAATATATGAATATAAATATGAGTGGTTTATGTAATTACAAAAAAGAGAAAAATGATTTACACAATTTTACTAAAACTCATGTAATGTGAGTAAATTTTACTTTTTTTAAATATGAACACTATTTTTATGTAAAACACACACCATATACTTCATTGCATATTTTAACTTTTTCCATGATCTCCTCCTATTACACAATTAAAGGAAATAAAAACATCAAATGGGATCTTATGCATTGTTTATTTAAGATTAAAGGTTGGTCCTTGAAATTTTTGGCATGTATATTCAAGTGAAAATTTTATATTGATCCATTTTTAAATATGGTTAAAATAATCTGTAGTAGGGACTATAGTGTGAAAATAGCTTCAGACAAAAACTTCTTTACCAAAATGGGAAGAGAACGATTCAACTATTATTTAATATTTTTTTATAAAAAATGATGCCTTGAAATGTTACAACATAGTTACTAATGGCCACACATGTTTAATGGGAAGTGCTATATATGTCTTATATTGAAGTAATTTTACAAGATGAAAAACACTTTTACTAAAAAAGTTTCTAACCTAAACGAATGCCAAAGTGAGGGTCACATATAGTTAGAATTTAGCAATGTGAAAGCAATAACGGAAAAAATATGACAATAAGGTAGACACCAACTTATATTATATATAGTAGATAACATAATATTGTCTCAATAAAAAGACATGCAAACTACCTTTGTCTTCAAAGTCTAAAACGTTTTGTTCAAAGACGAAGTAAAGAGAGGAAGCAGTAAACTAATTAATTGGCCTTATCTCTTTTTGTCTCAATTAATTTCATAAAAGAAAACCGCCACTGTTCTCATTTTATTGCATTGATCTCTTTTCTCTGAGCAGCTAACAATGAACTCAATCTCTGACCCACCCTTTCATGAGGCATACAAGAGTCTATTCGACAAGATCATAAGTAATAATGAAGAGATTAATGGTCTTCTTAACAACGAAGTTATGGTTGAATGCGAGCTCCCATTGATCAACCTAAAGTCTTTAGAAGAGAGTGACCCGGTGGCGAGGGAAGAGTGCAAGTCCACCATAGCTAGGGCTTCACAACAATGGGGTTTCTTCCAGGTTATAAACCATGGGATTTCAAGTGAGATTTTGAAAAGATTAAGATGTGAACAAGAGAAGTTGTTCAGGAAACCGTTTCATGATAAGACCAAAGAGGATGAGTTCTTTAACTTCTCTGCAGGTAGCTATCGTTGGGGTTCACCCACTGCCACATGCATTACACAGTTGTCTTGGTCAGAAGCTTTTCATATTCCTTTAACCGATATACTCTCCTCCAATTCATCATCATCCAACTCTCTCAGGTATAATATATTTACTCACTTCATCAACTATAATGCTATTTTCATTCATCTTTTTTTTTACCCCCTTGCTTCTTCATTTTGGATCTGCACTATTGTCATTACATTTATTCAGTTTTATATAGGATAAAAAACTAAGCGCCTGAACTTATTTTGGAAAATTAATTAGTCTTACACCAATCATGTGTGAGCATAATCTAAAAAGGACAAATTTTATTTTAAACATACAATCTTATTTTCTTTTCCATGTAGAAATTGGAAGTTTTATTTAGTTATTATTAAAATGATGAAACTAACCAGTAAAGTAATGAAAACTCTTACAGTTTTTCTAAAACGAAATTACCTTTGAAACTCAATTTTCATTCACGTCTATTCTTAACTTATCATTGTAACTCAAAGAATGAGGCTAAGGGACTTACCCAACTCTTGTAGTAATTTCCTAATTAGGCACATTGTGGGCCACTGGAAAATGGCTCAATTTATCACTACGCCTAAGTTTTAATCTTCTCCACATGTTTTAGTATTTGAGAGTCGGATATTAAATATGAATTCATTTCATATGATCATTGTAAGCAATGTAAGCCAGATTTTGATGTCCTTTAGTGTAAGAAATGCACATGGTGTTGATTGTAATCTATGGCTATTGGTAAAGTTTAGGGGTGCAAATGTTGATGTACATGTGTTGCTCGATAGAGCCACGTTTGTGTGCCGACATGGACTTTGAGAGTTGGTTCTGTTTTCCACTGCTCACTTCATATACCTTAGATACAAATAATTACATGGGAGTGATATCGGGTATTTATTTAATTCATGACTACTTCATTGTACTAATAGCGTTAGAGTATGGTTCTCATTCCTCCAAGTCTCTCTTTCTCCGTCTCCACTCTTCACTTCACTTCACTTTCACATCAAAACCTACACAATTCAATATTGGATTAACCAAATATAGCAGTATGGTCCGCGTGGCCTTTTCTTAAGCATAACCTTTCAATCATCAAGTGTCCTTGGTAGATATATATCAATAATTGATTATGGTATTTGTTGCCTATAAATCATTACATACTCCACCTTTCTTTGCATATTCCTTCTTCTTCATTCACCAAATTAAATAACAGGATATATAGCGCGCGAGGTAAAATATTCAAACTCTTTTACAATCTCATTTCACTTATTTTTTTTTTTATATATATACTTAAGTTCATTGTATCATATATGCTTTACTACATTAATATTTATTTATATACCAAGTACCTTATAAGTTAGGATCACATAGTTGAAATGAGAACACTACAATTCACACTAACATCCTAAATTGCCTCCAGGTAATTATTAGTTTTTCTAATGTAGAGATACAATACATGCATTAAACAAAACCACACGAGCCTATAAAAAAACATGAATATTAAAGTAATTAAGTGAATGTTTAATGTTTAAATTTCCAACAATTTTAGGATCATGTTTTTACAAGTGAGATTTTTATATATTAGCGTGTGTTATCTTGTTTTTACAAGTGAGATTTCCAACAATTACATCCAATTAACATAAAACCTTTGAATCTTGTATAACTTTGTGATGTTGAGCTTAAGCTTGTGTAGTAAATTATGGGTTTCAGTGACAATGCAGCTTGAATGTTGTATGCAGAAACTGTAAATGTAGCAGTCTGGTCACTCATGTCCAAACTTGCGCCTTAGTCAAAGCAAAGTTGGAATCTGATCATTCTTAAAAGCTCTTCAACCAGGTTACATAATTAACCAATGAGCATGGATATATATTTTTGACACATTAAATATTTCAACTTGTCCTATTATATAAACTTTTAAATTATAAATGTCAACATATCGAATCACTAGATTTGACTACGACGGCCTGACAATTAATTCTAGCTACATGTGACTATACATAAATATATATATTACAATTGAATGTCGAATAATGGGTGGGCACTCTCAATTATATATATTCAATATTTTTATTAAATTAATAAAAAATATATAACCAATAGGGGAGTTTGACACAGAGGTGAAATAACATTGCTGTGTTTTGTTTTTTGAAATCACGTGTTCAAATTCAACAAATAATCCCCTGCTTATGAGCTCCTGGACTACTTACCTTTTTTAACTTTACCCTTCTATATATTATTTTATGTAGATGTAGGATAACCATATAACCTCCATGACCAATATCTAATATATTATATTCATTCATTTCCCAAAACATTTTGTCATACCACATTATCTTCCTAGCTACCGGAAAAAGAAAAACAAAGTTTTCTCATATACACATCTGGAAAAAAAACTTGTATTATTTATATATTTTATATTGAATCAAAGATAATGAGAGAACTTTAATCTTATATTATTTAGATTTGTCTCCATAATATATTTATTTTGCTTAATTTAATTATGCTCATTATTTTTTTGTTTAAAATATCACACTTATTTCTCATGTAAAGATAATTAGTATAATATATGAATATAAATATGAGTGGTTTATGTAATTACAAAAAAGAGAAAAATGATTTACACAATTTTACTAAAACTCATGTAATGTGAGTAAATTTTACTTTTTTTAAATATGAACACTATTTTTATGTAAAACACACACCATATACTTCATTGCATATTTTAACTTTTTCCATGATCTCCTCCTATTACACAATTAAAGGAAATAAAAACATCAAATGGGATCTTATGCATTGTTTATTTAAGATTAAAGGTTGGTCCTTGAAATTTTTGGCATGTATATTCAAGTGAAAATTTTATATTGATCCATTTTTAAATATGGTTAAAATAATCTGTAGTAGGGACTATAGTGTGAAAATAGCTTCAGACAAAAACTTCTTTACCAAAATGGGAAGAGAACGATTCAACTATTATTTAATATTTTTTTATAAAAAATGATGCCTTGAAATGTTACAACATAGTTACTAATGGCCACACATGTTTAATGGGAAGTGCTATATATGTCTTATATTGAAGTAATTTTACAAGATGAAAAACACTTTTACTAAAAAAGTTTCTAACCTAAACGAATGCCAAAGTGAGGGTCACATATAGTTAGAATTTAGCAATGTGAAAGCAATAACGGAAAAAATATGACAATAAGGTAGACACCAACTTATATTATATATAGTAGATAACATAATATTGTCTCAATAAAAAGACATGCAAACTACCTTTGTCTTCAAAGTCTAAAACGTTTTGTTCAAAGACGAAGTAAAGAGAGGAAGCAGTAAACTAATTAATTGGCCTTATCTCTTTTTGTCTCAATTAATTTCATAAAAGAAAACCGCCACTGTTCTCATTTTATTGCATTGATCTCTTTTCTCTGAGCAGCTAACAATGAACTCAATCTCTGACCCACCCTTTCATGAGGCATACAAGAGTCTATTCGACAAGATCATAAGTAATAATGAAGAGATTAATGGTCTTCTTAACAACGAAGTTATGGTTGAATGCGAGCTCCCATTGATCAACCTAAAGTCTTTAGAAGAGAGTGACCCGGTGGCGAGGGAAGAGTGCAAGTCCACCATAGCTAGGGCTTCACAACAATGGGGTTTCTTCCAGGTTATAAACCATGGGATTTCAAGTGAGATTTTGAAAAGATTAAGATGTGAACAAGAGAAGTTGTTCAGGAAACCGTTTCATGATAAGACCAAAGAGGATGAGTTCTTTAACTTCTCTGCAGGTAGCTATCGTTGGGGTTCACCCACTGCCACATGCATTACACAGTTGTCTTGGTCAGAAGCTTTTCATATTCCTTTAACCGATATACTCTCCTCCAATTCATCATCATCCAACTCTCTCAGGTATAATATATTTACTCACTTCATCAACTATAATGCTATTTTCATTCATCTTTTTTTTTACCCCCTTGCTTCTTCATTTTGGATCTGCACTATTGTCATTACATTTATTCAGTTTTATATAGGATAAAAAACTAAGCGCCTGAACTTATTTTGGAAAATTAATTAGTCTTACACCAATCATGTGTGAGCATAATCTAAAAAGGACAAATTTTATTTTAAACATACAATCTTATTTTCTTTTCCATGTAGAAATTGGAAGTTTTATTTAGTTATATATATATATATATATATATATATATATATTTATTTATGTATGTGCAACCTTATCGTGTTTAATACCAAATCTCTGCAAGTTTTAATAAGGCCATGTGAACACATCACGACCTAGCATGTCCTTTTTCTAATGTTTACATTAACAAGCCTGCAATTTTCACTCGGCCCCTCATTCACACTGAGCTTAAGTGTCATATTTTCAATGGGAGGAACAGATCTTTTCTGCTTTCACAGCAAAGCATAGGTAGCTGCACTTTTTACACTAGCTGGTCAAAGTTACGTTTAGTCAACTTCTCCTGCCACCGCCATCACAGGACCCCCTTAATTTTTTTCAGTTCCATCATGTGTTTAAAGTTTAAACCCACGTGACACAGACTGTTTTCCTAATAACACCGAAGTTGTTCACACAAATTTGGTATCAACATGGCTTCCTACTTTTATGACCTTTATAAGTAAAAATCCATAGTTTCTCATGTGACTTGTTCAACAGATTATTGAATTAAATGTTTAAAAAACAATATAGGATCATAGTATTAATTAAAATAATTCCTTAACCTATCTATGTCCATGGCCCTCCTTAATTCCTATGAATTAATGCATGTGTTTTGCAGTTCAACAATGGAACAATTTGCTACCACAGTTTCCACACTTGCACAAACGTTAGCTGATATTCTGGCAGAGAAAATGGGTCATAAGTCAACTTTGTTTAAGGAGAATTGCTTGTCCAACACGTGCTATCTTCGATTGAACAGATACCCTCCTTGCCCAATTGCTTCTGAGATTCATGGTCTAATGCCACATACTGATAGTGACTTCCTCACCATATTGTATCAAGATCATGTTGGAGGTTTGCAATTGGTCAAAGATATGAAATGGATAGCTGTTAAACCAAACCCTGATGCTCTTATAATCAACATTGGTGACTTATTCCAGGTACTTCTCATTGTCTCCCACGTTTCTAAAATGATTCATGCACCTGATTAATCTCTACAACTAGTCTATAATTTTGTGTTTTATAATTCAAACTAAATCTAGTACTTACAGTTATAAAATGAAAACACGTTTTTTTTTTAAATGTCATTTTTTTTGTAAGTTAATGGTGCTCTAATGGTTATCATTAAATTAGACTTTCAGGAATATACTCATCTAAAAATTTAATCATTTTATTTAAACTGTTCAGTTATAACTTATACAACTAAAATACTTTATTCTTTTTACTCTTTTACTGGTATAGATCTCAAATTGAAGGTGATACTATTTTTTCTCTATTCTCTATCTAGTTACTTTGTTGATTGTTGTTAATCTTCTGCTAGTCACTTTATTAAATACAAAATGTGTATACACCATATATTATTATATTTAACATAGAGAAGTGACGTACATATACATATATATATATATATATGTGCAGGCATGGAGCAACGGGGTGTACAAGAGTGTTGAGCATAGAGTTGTGACCAACCCCAAAGTGGAAAGGTTCTCTACGGCTTATTTTTTATGCCCTTCAAATGACACTGTCATTGAAAGCTGCATAGAGGCTTCTGTTTACAGGAAATTTAGCTTTCAGGAGTACAAAAATCAAGTTCGTGATGATGTTCAGAGGCTCGGTACCAAAATAGGCCTACCCAGGTTTCTCACATATGAAGCCACTGCAACTACATAATTAATTATTATGATTTTGTGTATTACAAGGTTCCAAAGTCTGTTGCTGTAGCAGTTTACGTTGTGGTTATGTTATATACTTATATGTGTACTAAAATTGGAGACAATTGTGGGGGGGAAATATGATGGCAATTGTGGTTAAAAGCAATTGTCATACCCAAAAACCATAATATTGTGGATTATAATTAACCTTTCCAATATTGATTAAGTAGGTAATGTAATTAATACATGTGAAGTTGAATAGAGAGAATGAGAAAGAGTTGTTGTACATGTGACAAAAAAGTGGTGTGGGATTGGGCTTACACAGTAACAAGTATCATCACTCTTGTCTTGTCAAAGAAAGGCGTAGGCCCATATTATGAACATAGGATTGCAAGAGGTTGCTCAAAAATGCAAACAACTCAACCACTCACCTTCAATTTTTGGAGAATCTCTGTGCTTTCACTCACTCAAAATCTATGTTTTTACTAAATGTAACAAGAATGAATGAAATATTTTGTCAAATCGCATGGAAAAGGAAAGTTATTATTAAATGTTAACAGTAAAGGCCAACTCAAAGATTTACTCATAGTAACTTTTCAATGAAGCAACGGGTCGAGATGACAGTTGTATCCTATAAACAATTACACACTAACCTTTTAAACATTTTCTAAAGACATCATTGAGCTGAGAGAGACATATCTTCCTTCATTCTCTATTCCATTCAATGTAAACACTTGATATCATTATGAAAACTTATCATACAAACCATGTAGTAGTAACAATGTTTGTCTCCCACTATTGCAGACCTTTGGTTTTTATTTTAATTTTAATCTCTTTTTTTTTGCTCATCAACCTCAATGATTCCTTGCCATCCTACAACTACTTCCATATATGTGAAGATCCATTAGATAATGCAACTGATCCTAATTTCCAATCCAATCTCTCTCCCCTCTTGGATTTTATATCTTCAAAAGCTTCCCTCCACAGCTTCTACAATGCTAGTATTATTATTAGTAGCAATAACAATAGTAGGAGTAGTAGAATCTATGGCCTTTTTCTATGCAGGGGTGATGTTTCAAATGACACATGCCAAAACTGTACCATAACTGCAAATCAAGAAATCAGAATCCAATGTGCATCTAACACAAGTGCAATCATCTGGTATGACACATGCATGCTTCGCTACTCCAACAAAAACTTCTTTGGAGAGGAACAAACTTCACCACTAGCATTCGTGGGGAACATCACAAATACAACAACTCCTTCAGCCATTCAAGGTTATAGGGATGAACAAACACTGATGTATCAACTAATAAAAGAAGCCTCAAGTACGGATATGCTGTTCAAAACAGGGAAATCTGTGGGGGGAAATGAGTCTGAAAATGGATATGGGTTGGTTCAGTGCACAAGAGATATAAATAGCAGTTCATGTAACTCTTGTTTGCATCAGTTGATGAAGGAGGCTGACAAGTGTTGCCAACACAAGGTTGGGTGGAGCTTAATGGGTCCGAGTTGCAATATAAGGTATGAGAGGTATAACTTCTACAACCAAACTTGTGCACCACCAGAGTCTCTTCCACCACTGCCATATTCTCAAGGTAAATTTACTAGGGACATACGTTCTCACCATTTTTTCTAGAAACTAATAACCAAGACTCGTTCCTTAGTCCTTTACAATCATGTATGCTTAAGAAATTTGTATTAAGTAATAACAAGTGGTTAAAAATTACGAATCAAAATTTGAAAAGGCAGAGAAGACATGTCTCTTGTACCTTAATGTTCCACTAATTTGATGTGAAGAACATGTTCTACATTTAATGGTTGATCCTTTGACTTTAAAACAAAGGTTGGCTCAGATTTTACACAAACTCTTATACTAATAATATTATTGAAAGAGCAGGGAAGAGAAGGTACTTAAAGGCAAAATTTCTAGCAATTCATGTCATACCAATTGCAGTTGTGGCTGCTCTTACGGTGTTAATGTGGTTTTCGTGTCTGCACTGGAAGAAAAGAAAAAGAGGTAAATAGCAGCAAGAAGACTAGGAAGTTTAAAATTTGTTTTATTTACCAAATCTTTGTAAAAAAATCTTCCTCCAACTTATTAATCCAGGAAGAACAGATGATGAAATTCTAGTCAAGAGTTTGAAAAGCTCAAGTAGACACTTGAAGGAACAGGGACATGGGGACAACAGTGGAGACATGCATTACTTTAGTTTGAGCACCATCAAGATTGCTACCAACTATTTCTCTGACGACGCTAAGCTTGGGGAAGGTGGATTTGGTCCTGTCTTCAAGGTTGTAATGCAAATTTTCTTGGGTCTGACGATTTTTGGTACAAATGCATATGATATCAGTTTAACTGAAAATTAACTGATCTGCCACATAGGCTCTAACTACTTGTCATAGAATGATGCAAATGGTATCAGTTCAAATGCAGGGGACATTTACTACATGAGAACGAGGAATTAAAGTATGAGGGACACTTCACACTTGCATGGTGCAAAAAGAAACTATAGATTTGCAAATGCAGTACAAGATGATAAATCAGTCTCATTTCTATTAGCAAATTAACTAGACTTACGATTCATTTTTCTTAAATAATGAAAATGTATAAAACATACAGGGGAAGTTGAGCAATGGCAGAGAAATAGCAGTTAAAAGGCTTTCATTCAAATCAACACAAGGCCTTGAAGAATTCAAGAATGAAGTGATGCTAATAGCTAAACTTCAACACAGAAATCTTGTAAAGCTCCTGGGATGTTGCGTTGGTGAAAATGAAAAGCTTCTTGTCTATGAGTACATGGCCAATACTAGTCTTGATGCCTTCCTGTTTGGTTAGATGGACAATTCTTACCATCTAAGATTTATACGTAGTTCTTCATGTTATAGAATATAGACATTAATGACAAATCCCCTTATCTGAAATAATATTTTATACTCCTAACATGGCTAAACAGATCCAATCAAACGTATAGAGCTGGATTGGCCTAAACGGGCAAGGATTATTAATGGAATTGCAAAAGGCCTTGTGTATTTACATGAGGACTCACGCCTCAAAATTATTCATAGGGATCTAAAAGCTAGCAATGTGTTGCTGGATGAAGAGATGAACCCAAAGATTTCAGACTTCGGGACTGCTAGGATGTTTGGTGGCAATCAAAATGAAGCAAGCACTGATAAAGTCGTTGGCACATAGTAAGTACTTCCAATTTGGATCATGCTATTGCTATCCATGCGTGTGTTTAAATGCTTCTATGGCCCTTTAACTTCATTTAGCCCAGTTAATTCATACCTTCTTCCCATTATTACTGCAGTGGTTATATGGCACCAGAATACGCATTGGAAGGATTATTTTCCATTAAGTCTGATGTTTACAGCTTTGGAGTTTTGATGCTAGAAATTATGAATGGAAGAAAGAACAGTGGCTTCTACCAACAGGAGCGTGGTTGTGGTGAAAGCCTTCTATCCTATGTGAGTTTCATAATTTGAATATCAACAGGAGCGTGATTTTGTTGAAAAATATGTGAAAGAAATGCAATGTTGTTAACAGGCATGGCGACTATGGAGTGTAGGCAAGGGAGTGGAATTTATGGACCCAATCTTGGTGAAGTCTTGCCCCAAGAATCAGGCACTAAGA
This sequence comes from Lupinus angustifolius, assembly GCF_001865875.1. Classification (NCBI taxonomy): domain Eukaryota; kingdom Viridiplantae; phylum Streptophyta; class Magnoliopsida; order Fabales; family Fabaceae; genus Lupinus; species Lupinus angustifolius. The sequence goes on along the minus strand of NC_032014.1, from coordinate 110,988 downwards.
TGGATACATATTGGTTTGTTGTGTGTTCAAGAAAGACCAAAGGATAGACCAATCATGTCATCAGTTATTGTAATGCTTGGGAGTGCTATCAATCTTCCTTCACCATCTGCACCTCCCTTTTCTGTAGGCAGATATTTTGCATCTGACCAATCTTCAACATCTGCTAAAGATATTGAATTCATGCCATCACCTTCCAATAGTGTTTCTGCTAAGGAAGAACTTTCATTAGCCCCAATAGCCCTGCTACTTTTGTAAATTAAATGTTACTATTTCCTTCTGTTTTCCTATACCCATTGGGAAATTATCAATGATGCATGCTCTGTTGCTTCTGTTTTACATCTTCATTACAATTAGAATTTGGGCAAATTATTAGCATATTATGTATTAAATTTGTATTATACGGAGGAAAGTAAGAGGTGAAAGATGAGATCACTCATCATCATCTGGGAATGGAACTTCTGTTTCAGCTGAGATAGACTAAATTTGACAGCAAATTCCAACACACAAGATTCATGAATTAAAAGAAACAAGACTACAAGAGCTAATCTGTAAGGAAAATAATAAGAGTTGAAAAGTTAATGTTGAAAATTGTAATAGGAAAGTGAAATAATAAAGAATGATGAATAATTCTATTGCCTCAACTCCTTTGGGAGCTTCCTAATGAAGGACTTGCAAGCATCCATGCTCAATTCCATGGCCCCTGCAAGTGCAACGAATGCGGCGGCATCCTCTGTGCAACTCACGTGTTCCACTCCTACCTCCACCTCTGTCTTGCTACACTTTCTTGAACCCTCCACCTTTGCTGACATCACGAAACCCTTGTCCCTGCTCCCCCGTGGGGTGACACCTGAGGTTACATCGATCGTGAATTTGCCACCATGATGTGAACTTATTGTTGAACTGGCCAGTGTGACCCGGTCGGCGTCTTCGAACCTGTACCCCACCGCGTTTGAGTGGTTGGGCTCACGCCACGCTTCCAGCCTTCCCCATGGCTTCCACGTGCCGTCCCCGTCTGGTCTGATTATAAGCCATGCTCCCGGGTTAGACTTGCACACCCGGTTTGAACCGGGAGATGGTACAAACGGTGTGACTATTGAAGCAGCCGCAACGGGTGAACCGGATAAATCGTGAACCGTGATGGACCACCCCTTTCGCTGAGTCTGATTGTTTTTATCTCTGAAACTGAACTTGCAAGTGAAAACAGGTTGCTTCATCTCTCCTCTCACTTGAAACACCTGTGGACTACACTCCGGTTCACCGTCGAACCGGAAAACGAATCTAGGATCCGGTTCAACCCTCAGCGTGAAGTGTAATAGTTGAGCTGCACTATTGGCCTTCTTGTTGTGATGTTGATCATCCAACGCGACCCATCCATTGTGTAAGATGCACGCGCGTGATTCCTGTAAAGGGAGATGGATTGGGACAGTGATGTTGGCGAGGAGCGTGGGTTTGCGTGGCGCACATGAGGAGGTGGTTGGGTTTCTGTAGAGGGAGATGTTGAGACGGAGGTTTCTGGTTCTGCCGTTGGTGTTGATGAGTTGATCGATTTGGGGTTTGGTGAAGTCAAAGGAGGAGGCAAGGGAGTGAGGAGTGGGATCTTCATCTGAAATTAAAGGAACGGTAGCGACGTGGCGTTGAGAATGAGGGTTGATTTTGATGTGAGCAAAGAAAGAAGAAGAAGAAGAAGTAGAAGTATGGACTTTGGAAGAGGAAGAAGGTTTTGAAGAGAGAGTAGACTTGATTGCCAAGTTTCCCACGAGGATCCTCAGGAAGTGGCAAGGATCCATCTTAGAAGAATGAGAGTTAGTTAAGATGGATATTTGAATTAATAGGAAGAGAGGGAGTGGAATGGAATGGAGAGTGGAATGGAGAGTGGGTGACAGACAGAATATAATCATCCACATCACAGCCTGTAACACTTCTCCTTTTCATCTTCTTTTTAAAAAATATATATATATAATAAGGTTGCAATATTAAATCTAAGGTATTTAATATTTGAAAATAGAAGAATAGCTAATAAAAAGGGGGATGAGCTGGAATGTGGAGGCAGGAAAGAAGATACAGCAAAAAGTGACGAAGAAAGATGATAAAAGAGCTTTCGTTTAGTATTTGTCTCTTCTGAGTATTGCCACGTATGCATCTCATCCTCATTGGCTATCCAACTCCATCATTCTTCATCTCTTACCTCTAATCTTTATTTAAATTATCATTTATTACTTAACTAAATTATCTCACCCTATGGGTAAAATCTAATTTATTATAGGTTGTTCCTATATAAAATGAATCATTGATTTTTTATCATTTTTAAATATAATGAAACTTTATATTACTGTACTAATATTTCTACCTATTAGAATAATAATAATATATTGAAACATTGAACCATTCTAATTGGCCATTGATCACGTTATAATAAGTTTATAAATACTAGCGTGTTGACATGCACTGTCGTGCCTGTCAACCTGCTTTCCTATCGTTTGTAATGTATAGTTTGTATTTTATAAATTCAAATATAATTTTTTGCGCTAAATTTACACTGAAATAAGAAGATAATAAAGATAAAATAAGAAAATAATATTATATGGTTTTTTGGTAGAAATAAAAAGATATTGAGGGCAAAATAGGAAAACGCAAATTACATCATGATGGGTGGTTATTTTGTGTTTTCCCTTTATTAATAGTATAGATATAGATAAACACTATTATTCCAACATATATCGTAAGCCCATAATAAAAAAAAACTATATCATTAGAGATAGGGTGAGCAAAACCCAGTCCAACATGTAGATTTTTCTAAAGTTGATGACTTAGAAACATGTCTGATCGTCCAACTATATAAAAAATAACAAACCCGATTAGAAGGGATAGACTTGCTGTAAAAAAGGACGAGTTTGGGTCTATGTCTGGGTCACCCAACTCGTCCCTTATAATTATATATCAATAATAGTGGGATAAATATATATCAATATGTTCAACCTATATAACTAAAATATCTACCAACGTACACAATATATTTACATCATTTATCATATGATCTTTATTCCTTACTATGAACGCAATTTTAAATGATCTCTCTCTCTTTGTCCCTGTGAGGGTGAATTAAAAAACGTTGTTCAAAATTATTCAAACAAATGAATGAGTTAATGATTTGTTTTTATTAAGGTTTGATTATAAGATAAATTAAATATTTGAGAATATGTGATTTGAATCAAATCATATCAAATTGATTAAACTATATGAATCACCTTGATAAGAAATAAATCTTTAGGGATTCAAAAAATAATAAATTAGAGATTGCATTGTGGAAAACAAATCATATCAAGTTGATTGTGTTCCAATATGAGTAAGGTAAAGATTACAATTGTATCAAAAAAATAAGATTGTGATAGTTTTTATTTTGATGGATACAATTTACAGTTTGTAATTTATATATTGATGTATAAGATATGCAAGTTCTAATTGAATTTATATAAAGATTGTGATAATTTTGATTATACATGTTTAAAGATTTGAGTAAAAAGTCTGAATTGAATAAATAAAAAATATTTGAAAAATGAAGTGTATAAATTGTTAAGGTTTTACGGGCCTAGCCACTCGATCCATCCATCTACTAGAAGGGGTTGGTTGAGTATTTATAATAAGCATGGATATACATACCGGTGAAATTTGAAGAGATTAAGTGGAAGAATATATGTAAAGAAGCTTGTATGAGATGTGATTTATTGTTTGAATTAAAAAAGTTTGTAAATGGTGTGTGTGTGGCTTGTGATGAAAAATAAAGAATAAATGATCTCTCTCTCTTTGTCCCTGTGAGGGTGAGAGGCATGCATAGCCGATGGCTGATTGAGCTCTTGTATTCTATTTCTTGATTTTGTTTTCATATTTTATTATCACTATTTTAGGGTTTCTCAAATGGCAACTTCTTCTTCTTCTTCTTCCTTTTCTTCTTCTTCTTTTTCTCCTTCTTCTTCTACTTCTCAGTCTCACACTCACCGTCACACCGCTCCTCCCACCGTCTCCGCTAACTTAGACACTCTCAATCGCATCCTCTCCGACCTCTGTACACGTGGCAATCCCAAAGAAGGCGCTTCTCTTGCTTTCAAGAAACATCTAGAAGAAGAAGAAGCTCGTGACCTTAGCGGTGAAGCATTTTCTCGTTTCATGGATCAACTCTATGATCGGATCTCCAATCTTATAGAGAGCAACGATGTTACTCACAATCTCGGAGCTCTCAGGGCCATCGATCATCTCATCGACGTGGCATTAGGGGAAAATGCTTCTCAGGTTTCCAGGTTTACCACTTATATGAGGACTGTCTTTGATTCCAAGCGTGATCCTGACATTTTGGTTCTTGCTAGTAAGGTTCTCGGTCACCTCGCTAGAGCCGGTGGTGCTATGACCGCCGATGAAGTTGAACGACAGGTTCAAATTGCTTTGGCTTGGCTTCGAGGTACTAGAATCGAGTATCGACGATTTGCTGCTGTCTTAATTTTGAAAGTAAGTGCCATTGTTTTTGTTGTTCATATAATACTTTATCTAATATCTGGACTGGACTTTTCCTTATTCCTAAGGATTTGAACTGTATTCTCGTTTTGATCATTGCAGGAAATGGCAGAAAATGCTTCCACTGTATTCAATGTCCATGTGCCAGAGTTTGTTGATGCTATTTGGGTTGCTTTGAGGGATCCAGCATTACCAGTTCGTGAACGGGCTGTGGAGGCATTGCGTGCCTGCCTTCGCGTTATTGAACCACGTGAGACACGCTGGCGTGTGCAGTGGTTAGTTTTTATTCTTTGTTTCTTTTACATTTCATAAGCCCATGCTAAATCTGAAGCTAGTAATAATAATGCTATTTCGTCGCCTACCAGTAGTCCTATTTTGTCGCCTCTGTTGCCTTTGGTGACAGTTGATATGTCTCTTTAACAGTTCACTAGCATTTTATTGAATCTATCTACTTATGACAGGCTTCTGATGGATTATAGCGGCTTCTGACATAGTACATGAAAATAAAGTTACTAAGTTATGTTAATATGGAAATTAATTTTGTACCAAATGAAATAAATCAAATTCTATTTCATTTAAGAGTTTGAATGTTGATTGTTTACCAGTAAGGTAAGACTATTCAACTTCCCGCTTCCTATGGACTATAACCAAAAGCTGAAGTTCTTGTCATAGCTGTGAACAATCACAACAGACATTTGAAAAATTATTTTTGTTTACTTGATTATAGTTTAAGCACAGTTTCATTTGGTTAATTATAGTTTAAGCCTAGCCTGCTTTCATGAGCAGATCATGCATAATTGTCAAAGCTAGGGATGTCTCAGAGTTGCTACCTTGCTTAACACCTGGTTATTCAGTAGTAAACGACATGATATTTGGCATTAATTCATTTAATTGCTTAATTTGTTGTATATGCGCTCAATAGTAGTTATAAAAAGTATAGGCTGAGCTTGTCAGTAATAATGTTGTAATATAGTTGGCTTCTGAATAATTACTGAAAAGGCATTATTAGTCTACTTCAAATTCATTGTGATGAAATTAGTTCTGATTGATAGAGCAGTGTTTTAAGTATGTCATTGTCCGCCAGGCATATGGTTTTTGCTGACTTTCCTCTTACAAAATGGTTACATTGCTTTAATTCTTTATTGCAAAATATGTCCCTATTAGAGGCTAAGCCCTTTATTTTCTATTTGATGGCAGGTACTATCGAATGTTTGAGGCAACACAAGATGGATTGGGTAAAAATGCCCCAGTGCACAGCATACATGGTTCGCTCCTTGCTGTTGGAGAGCTTTTGAGGTTAATAGATACAGTTTTCAACATTTGCTTTGATATTTAGAAGTTTATAATTTTATTCAAGCTATCATTCTTGACAAATAGTGGCAAGTTATCGTTTTAGAGATACATGTTTGCGTGACATATCTGTAAACAGATTTACGTTCAGTGTCCTCAAGCTTGGAAATTGTGTCCTGACTTATTTAAGCGCCGTTACTAGTTAACCTAGTCTGTTGATAGTGTTTGGTCCTTTATGACATATGCTTTGGGAAAACTTTGTTGCACATATTTATACTGGACTGATATAATCGGAATGTGGTTTTTTGACTGCTATCCATTTGATTGTTGAAAAACGTGTTGACAAATTATGGCAACAATGAACCTATTAGAACCATATTGGTCTTTTGTCATACTTCGAACTTTTTGATCTTTGAGCTGATGTTCTTTTGTATAGAAACCCACCTTTTTCCTTTTAGTCATCGACTCTTGTTGAAGCTTAAAACCCCACTTTAGTATAGTAGCATGGTTTGTTATCAATGGAACATGGCATGCCCAATGGTGGGGATTAGTATTGCCAACCTATGGGGCAAATTGAAAGTTAAATAGTTAATTTCTAAAAATGTACATAAAAGTTGAAGTGCCAATTCTGCCCATTGGATATGATACTGTTATCTGCGAAGTTGTACACTTTGTATATGGGGACAATAACCATTGGCCAGATTTGTTTGACTGTAATGAATTTATCTTTTATTCTGGGTACTACTATGAATTTAGTTTTAGGTGCTAATTGTTAACGTTGTTATTGTTTTGTATTTGATTTTAATGTAATTAAAAATGTTTGGGCAGGAATACAGGTGAGTTCATGATGTCAAGATACCGAGAAGTTGCCGAAATTGTTCTCAGATACCTAGAGCACCGGGATCGTCTTGTTCGACTGAGCATAACTTCATTGCTGCCTCGAATTGCACACTTCCTGCGTGACCGCTTTGTTACTAACTACTTAACAGTATGTTAACTTTGCTCTATTAGTTAATTACGTTTTTTAAACTGGGCGGAAGACTTTAGAACTTATAAGTAACTTCTGAAGTTTACTTATTTGATTGCCTATGGAGATGAAATTCGTTGCAGATATGCATGAATCATATTCTCTCCGTCTTGAAAGTACCTCAAGATCGTGATAGTGGGTTCGTTGCCCTTGGGGAGATGGCTGGAGCGCTGGATGGGGAACTCATCCATTATTTGCCGACAATAACTACTCACTTACGTGAAGCGGTATGCGTTAGAAACTATTATTGGATGTCAATCAAATGCTATAATTTATCTTATTGCATATTACATTTCCTAGTTAGATGTTATTCAATTATATTTTGTTCTATAATGTGTGAGAACGAAATGATTTGACAGTCTAGGCACTTTATGGTTGTAGATTGTACCACGAAGGAGTAAACCTTCGCTTGAGGCTCTGGCCTGTGTTGGAAGTATTGCAAAAGCAATGGGGCCTGCCACGGAACCTCATGTACGTGGACTTCTGGATGTTATGTTCTCTACTGGTCTTTCAACTGTGCTTGTGGAAGCTCTTGAGCAAATATGTACCAGGTACAGGGTTTGTTTGGAATAAATTATTCTACCTATGCAGTGATAATTATAAAAGCCATATTGTAATTGTGGCATATGTTACTGCTTTAGCATCCCGTCTTTGCTGTCTACCATACAAGATCGGTTGCTCGACAGCATATCTATGGTTCTTTCGAAATCCCATTATCATTTAGGGAGGTCTGTGGTGAGCATGAGTAGAGGAACAACAGTGAATGTCCCTCAACAGTTTTCAGAGCTTAGTGGTTCTGCTCTTGTACAGCTTGCATTGCAGACTCTTGCTCGTTTTAACTTCAAGGTTTTGTATGCTCTTTTTCTATAGTGAATCTTAGTTTTATTTAAATAAATTTTTCACCTTGTTTTGTATTTTCAAAATGGCCAGTGTTTGTAATCCCATTTTACTTTGTTGATAGGGCCATGATCTTCTTGAGTTTGTTAGAGAATCAGTTGTTGTCTATTTGGATGATGAGGACAGAGCTACACGAAAAGATGCAGCTCTATGTTGCTGCAAATTGGTTGCTAATTCTTTCTCTGGTATAATGTCTGTACATTTTGGTTCTAGCCATTTGAATCGATCAGGAGGAGGGAAGCGTCGTCGCCTTGTTGAGGAGGTTTGGTGTTAACAAATATTTTACGTTTGATATGTTTCATATGTTTGAGAGCGTGAGCTTTGGCGCAATGGTAATGTTGCTTGCCTTGTGACCTGGGGTCATAGGTCCAAATAATGAAAACAACCTCTTTGCTTGCGAGTGTAAGGTCGCGTACATCTATCATCCCCATGCTCCATTAGGTGGGAGCGTTGTGAAGTGGTATGCCCGATTTGTTCATTAGTTTCCATTTTGAACTGTGAATTTTAGTTATTTGCCCCTTAATTAAAATTTTGATGACTCGTGGCTAAATTTCGTCTGAGCATATCTCTAATAAGTTCCATGTTGCAGACCAGGATTTTTTTTGGGTCCCCACTCACTAGGCCTTAGTCCTTACATTTTCCCCCATGGATCTTACTTTCATGCAAAGATGGTAGAATTGTGCCTTAGGTGGTTTGGACATGTGTGGAGGAGACCATTAGAAGCCCCAATGAGGAGAGAGTAGATTAAATGAAGATTAGTCTAATTTCTGGAGGTAGAGGGAGGCCAAGAAAAACCATCGGCAAAATGATTAAGAAAGGTTTAGAGGTCATTGCTTTATCGATGGACATGATTTATGATATAGCATTATGACGTTGTTCAATCCATGTTGTCGACCCCAGCTAGTGGGACTAAGGCTTGGTTGTTGTTGATATTACCTTCATGCAATGATGCACACGTATATGGTCTGCTTGTTGCTAATTGACGTTTGACTTTCTGCAGCTTGTAGAGAAGCTTCTCATTTCTGCTGTTGCAGATGCTGATGTTACTGTTCGCCACTCTATCTTTACTTCTCTCCATGGTGATAGAGGTTTTGATGAGTACTTGGCACAGGCTGACAATCTGAGTGCAGTATTTGCTGCTTTAAATGATGAGGTATGACTAGACTAGATACCTTGTAATGGGAAGATGTCATGCTATTAGATTTAGATTTTGTTTTGCTGTTCCTTAGTTTTCATTAGGCTCTGTTGGCTGATTCTTGTCTAGGTAGTTTTGCAGGAACTTAAGTTTTATTTCAAGGGTAGTAATTAGTAACTGTATATCTTAGGGAATCACATTTATCTGTTATACTTCAGAAAATGTTGATGAACGTACATGATGTTGGCACACAGCTTTAACCTTTTGTGTTGGGTTTGTTGGGTACTGTGTTTTGTTTTGTTATATTTTCCTTCATTTATAAATTGCTATTAGAAAGTTCTTGGTTTTTGTTGTTGCTGACAACATTGTGTTATTCATCCATTAAAGAATATAGGCAAAGATTAGTTCTCATATCACCTTCTGTGAAAAGGTTGTGGTAAATGTTTAGGCATTTAGCCACCTATGCTCCTACACACTTGAGTAGGATTTTATTTTCCAGTAATTTGTTCCCGGAGCTTCAATTTTTACTTCCTCTTCATATTAAAGAGTCTAGCTTTGCAGGATTTTGTTGTTCGAGAGTATGCAATTTCTCTGTCTGGAAGGTTATCAGAGAAAAATCCTGCTTATGTTCTTCCAGCTCTTCGTCGCCATCTTATACAGCTGTTAACATATTTAGAGCAGAGGTAATTTTAAATGTTTATTTTAGTAATAGATATTGTTGCTAACTTGATATTTGGAAAAATTCATACAACAAATAACTTTCCTACGTATCAGTGAAAAGAGCTGATACTCTGATTGGTTCTCTAGGTGATAAGGTAAGAGTGTTGTAATCTTAAGTTAGAGGAGGAACAATTATAACAGCTGTAAACCAGCTAAGGCAGCTGAGCTAAACTGTTAGCTATAAATACCAAACTCTGTAATCCCTCTATTATTCATTCATTTCAATAACATATTCTAAGATTCAGTTTTTCTCTATTCTCTCTATTTCTTTATCTTCTACTTTTCTATATTCCTTATACTATTCTTTGTGCATTTTATTTTCTTGCTATGTCAGCAGTGCTGATAGCAAATGCAAAGAAGAAAGTGCTAAGTTACTTGGCTGTTTGATAAGGAATTGTGAACGGCTTATACTTCCATACATTGCTCCAGTACATAAGGTTTTACTAATTGTGATATTAAAAATACATTCTTGTTTTAGTTTGATTATATTTAGTTTCTTCTTAGCAATGTTTTGATTATATCAGGCACTTGTGGCCAGACTTAATGATGTTAATGCCAATACTGGAATTGTTAGTGGAGTCCTTGTCACCGTGGGGGATCTGGCCAGGGTGGTTAGTAAAATTTTGTCCTCTTTCTCCTCTTCCCCCTTCTCCTGCTTATTTGGATTTTGGTTCTGTTTAGGGTGGTTTTGCAATGAGGCAATACATTCCTGAACTTATGCCTTTAATAGTTGAAGCTTTGTTGGATGGAGCATCCATCTCAAAACGTGAAGTGGCAGTTGCTACACTAGGTCAAGTTGTACAGAGTACTGGGTATGCTCATGCTGGCTTTTGTTAGTATATTTGTTTTCTAGTATATATAGTAATAAAATAATTACATGTTTGTTTGTGCATCGTGATGAAATTGTTATGCATATTTTTTATTTATTAGGAAAATGTAAAAATTGGTTCATTCATTTGCACTTTTGACATTACAAGTGTTTTTATCACTTCAAATTACACATTTTGGTTTGATTTGTTTATGTATTATTCTGGAGGGGAAAGATCATATAAAGAAAACAATGAGTTTGAATCAGCTATCCAAGTTAAATGTTCAATTTCTTCTATATAGCTCAAATTTACTTCACTATTTTGACAGGTATGTTATAACTCCATATAACGAGTATCCACTGTTGCTTGTCTTACTCTTAAAATTGCTGAATGGTATACTAGTTTGGTCCACCAGACGTGAAGTGTTGAAGGTAATACTCAGAATTAAGTAAATAATTCCTTATAATATTGGCATCTATGTTCAATTAAATTATACTTGGACTCTGCCAGGTTCTTGGGATTATGGGTGCTCTAGATCCTCACATGCATAAAAGAAATCAGAAATCTTTGTCAGGGCCTCATGGAGAAGTTACTCGCCCTTCTAGTGATTCAAATCAACAAATTCAGACCATGGATGAATTTCCCGCTGACCTGTGGCCTTCTTTTGCTTCATCAGATGACTATTATTCCACAGTAGCACATTTTCATTACTTGTTAATTTTGAAATTTTTTCTCACTTGTTTTGATATCTGTGTATTGTTTTATGATTTCAGGTTGCAATTAATTCTCTCATGCGTATATTGAGGGATCCATCACTTGGTATTTACCACTTAAAAGTGATTGAGTCTCTCATGTTCATATTTAAGGTATGCAAGCATGAAAGGTGGATTCTATTGTGTTTTCCTTTTTCTTCTTCCCTCTTGTTTTCTGTGTAGACTTGAAAGGATTCATGATCCTTCTTATTTGCACTCTCCTGCATTCTTCTTTTATAAAAGGAAAACAGGAAGAACGCATTGTTGTCTCTGTTCTGTTTAGATTACTTCTTTCCATGCACCTGATACGTAAATTTTACTCCAAGCTCCTTCTCCTAACAAATTTTGAAGGATCATCTGTGGTGCACCAGAAACACAGAATGGAACTTTTCTAGAAATAAAAGATGTGCAAGATAATAAAATACTAATGTCTTCACTTTTCTCTATCTCCAAACTCCCCTAAAAACAGTTCCTTTTTTATATAAATAAATCAAAGTGATATAAAATTAAAGTTTCGTCACGGTTATGAGATTATAAGTGTATCATGTGTAAACAATCTGATTCTTGAAGGATCCATTAGCTTCAGAGTGGTACATATCTGACTACTATTTTGTACCTCTCAAATGAAATGTGTCTCCCATCCAAATGACACACTGATAAAAAGAGTACAGCGAAGTTGATACCAAATCTTACCTGGATGGTGTAATTCCAGTTGAGCATTCCATGCTTTCTTGTTTTCAAATTCTCTTTTTTGATTTTTCATATGGCAAATTTATTAAATTTTGCTTTAAATATCAGTGGCCAATATTGTATTGGTTGCATATGGCATAGTTTTGATGTCTGACCGTGAGTGCCTGCTCCATGCTGATGAAATTGTGTTAATATTTGATTTAAGGAGCTGAAAAAATATTTGATTTAAGGAACTTACTAGTTTAATGTCTTTTTCTTGATACAATTTTTGAAACTGGATGATATTTAAATCTTCTATTTCAAAGGGTGAAAGTTTGTTGTAGAGTAAATCTTTTATGTATTATTACTGATATTCTTTGCCAATATGATTGTATCTGTTGTTTATGATGTGAGGTTAGTCAATGGGGCTTGGCTGTGTTCCGTATTTGCCAAAGGTTAGTTCTTACTTTTTAACGTTGCATTTGTGGCAGGCCTTACTTTCTCCTATCAATTAGCCTGTTTATTATTATTGTTATCACCATTATCATCATTGTTATTACTTTGGCATCTGGTTTGGTACCTTTGTACTTATCTAAGACATTTTAATTCATTTTCGTACCTTAAAAAATATATTTTCCTTTCCTTTCTTGTAGGTTTTGCCTGACCTCTTTCATACTATTCGCACCTGTGATGAAAATCTTAAGGACTTCATAACTTGGAAGCTTGGAACTCTGGTGTCTATTGTGCGCCAGGTAGGTCCTAGCCTCTTCAAAATACTACCAATATTTTTATGATCATTATTTTCTATTCTGCTTATATATTGTGTATGATGTGGTTGTGCAGCACATTCGCAAATATTTGCAAGACTTGCTTTCTTTGATATCTGAATTTTGGTCATTATTCACTCTTCCAGCATCATCTCGTCCTCGCTTTGGCTATCCGGTTAGTGTTGCCGCTTTTCCAATTTAGGCAGAGAAACATTGGAAATTTATCTTATGGTTTATGATTATTATTATTTTTTGAATGCTGTAGGTTCTTCACTTGGTAGAACAGCTTTGCTTGGCTCTTAACGATGAGTTTAGAACACATCTTCCAGTTATTCTGCCGGGTTGTATTCAGGTTATCAGTGATGCAGAACGGTGCAATGACTACACATACGTTCTTGATATTCTCCACACTCTTGAAGTGTTTGGTGGTTAGTACTCTTCCTTAAGTATACTGTGTGTATTTTTATTCAAGTGCTAAATCACACAAGACCTTTCAACTTATGGCCATGTGCAATAGAGCTATAGATTTGCTGTCCGAGAGACATAGTCGCCTACATAGTGTATTCTCTGTCCAAACTTACAAAATATCAACATACATATTCCCTTTATACACCAGCAGCCCATAATTCTAATAGGCTAATATAACTTCTCAACTGCCCCAGCAGTAATTACAAGTTACGACACAAACAGATACCTTTTAGACCCGACTACAGCATATTTTGCTATTATATCCCTAATACTTACATGTCTCCTTAATGGATAACTACTCATAACTCATTATGACAGTTATTTCTGTCATGTAATAATAAATCATCCTATGATCTGTGTTCCTACCAGGGTACTACTAGTGAAAACAGGTTTTATACTTTTGGTTTCATGGGGTGGTATCTGATTAATTTACTGTTCAGTTATAATGTGATGTTATTGTACTGGCCAAAAATAGCAAACCATGACAACTTTTTATTCTCGGTTATGTAGGGACCTTGGATGAACATATGCACCTACTTCTTCCTGCTCTCATACGTTTGTTTAAAGTGGATGCTTCAGTAGACATAAGACGTGCTGCAATTAAAACTTTGACCCGATTGATTCCCTGTGTGCAGGTTGGCCTCTATGCTTACTTCTATTCACACACTTCAAGTTTATGCTTTAGAACATGATATTCTTATTTCTCTTGTTTGGTGTTGATTGTTCCTTTTCTTTCATCTTCAGGTCACTGGTCACATATCCTCTCTTATGCATCACTTGAAGCTAGTTTTGGATGGGTGAGTCTGTAAGGTCTAAAATTTAAAAATACATAAGTAATGGATCACATGGTGTTCCCACAGTTTTTTGGCGTAATAATTAAATGTAATATAATTAGGAGATCTTTGCTTTTGCCTGTAATTAATGATTCTGTTGAGATTTATGTCGAATCAAACTGTAAACATCGATGCAGCCCATATTGGTGGAATTACATTCTTGTTTTTGGTGATTATCAGTTTTACTTCTAACTTACAGGAAAAATGATGAGCTCCGGAAGGATGCTGTTGATGCACTTTGTTGTCTGGCCCATGCTCTTGGGGAGGATTTCACTATTTTTATTCCATCAATACACAAACTTCTACTGAAATATCGCTTACGGGTCTTGAGTTTTTCCATATCAAATTTCCTTTTATTTAGCTTAATATGTGACATCAATGCCATTTTTGTCTCGAAAATATCTAAAAGCAATACATTAATGCAGCACAAGGAATTTGAGGAAATTGAAGGGCGTTTACAGAGACGTGAACCACTAATCCTTGGGACAGCTGCTTCCCAAAGACTGAACCGAAGGCTTCCTGTTGAGGTCATTAGTGATCCTTTAGAAGATTTGGAGAATGATGCTAATGAGGATGGATCTGATGCTCACAGACTCAGAGACCATCAGGTATTCTCTTCACTAGATGAGTTCTTTTTTGAATATATATATATATATATATAGAAATTTAAAATTAGAGCCGCAGGAGTCTCTATAATCATATATATTGTGGCCTCATCAAGTGATGATAAGTTGTGGGTATATTAGAGAGTAGACTTTAAGAAGACTTGGCTGTAATGTGTAAAACTTAATTGAGCAGTCTGTTTGTTGTTGTAGACTGCTTTTAGGATTAGTTAAAAGTGTTAGCTCATGACAATTGCACACTACAACAACAACTAAGTCTTAATCCTACTAGATGAGGTCAGATACATGGATCAAATTACGCCATAATGCTCTATCATAAATCACATTTTTCGACAAAATATTGATCTCTAAATATTTCCTAATTGTTTCACCTATGATTTTCTTTGGCCTCCCTCTTCCTCTAGGAATGGACTAACCTCCATTTGATCTACTCTACTTGGGGTTCTATCTCCTCCACACATGTCCAAACCATTGAAGGTGTGACTTTATCAATTTTTTACAGTAGGACCTATTCTAACTTTCTCTCTAATGCATTCATTTATAATCCTATCTCGTCTAAGGTGTCCACTCATCTAATGCAACATTCTCATCTTTACTACATGGAGTTTATTCTCTAGTTGACATTTAACCGCTCAACATTTAGTGTCATATAACATGGCGAGTTTTATAGTTGTGCGGTAAAACTTCACTTTAAGCTTGAGTGGTACCTTTTTATGACATATGACACCTGAAGCCCTTTGTCCTTTCATTCAGTCCGCTCGAATTCTATGGTTTACATCTCCGTCAATTTCTCTATCGTCTTGTTTGATTGACCCAAGATACCTAAATCTAGTGACTTGTGGTATGATGTGACCTCCAACCTTTTACCACTACACTAGTCCTACATATATCCATTCCCTCTTCTATAAAAATCAATAATATAAATCCCAAATTCATAGTCTAAGTTTCTCTCTAAGTCTTTTACTTTCTCCGTCTACTTTCTACTCTCTTCTTACATCTTATATGCCATGTCCAATGCCGATGCTGAAACCTCTGGGACCTCACCTAATACTTCCCCACTATTCTTTGCCAATGTTGCACAGCTTCAAACGGTTTTGGCACCTCTTACTCCTCCGCTACCGGTCATTAAGTTAACAGAAGAATTTTCTCGTTCGGCAAGAATATATGCAAGCAATTCTCTTTTCGAATCATGCTACTAGATTTGCTCTTGGCACTGAGATTCCACCACGATTTTTTAACGATGAGGATAGTCTCATATATAAAGAAGTAAGAGAAAGGATAGAGAGAAGTGAAAGACAGTTGAGATAAACTTTTGAATTTTATTAATGAATCCTCAAAACATTACAAGGGTAGGGTATTTATAGCTTGGCTCATAGTAAGCTTATCACAGAAGCTTCATCTGCAATCCAGCTGTAATGCTAACTAACTCTGTAACTAACATGTAGCCTTAGTTCTATTAGCCTTTTACCTATTCTTTAATACATCCCCTGAAACTGAGGATGTCTAACCAAGTTGAGTGAGTCTTTGACTTGTAGTTGAGTCCTGAGAGAAAGAAACTTGGCAGTGGGAAGAGGCTTAGTGAGTATGTCAGTTGTCTGAAATTCTGAGGGCACTCACTTCACTAGATGAGTTCTTTTTTGAATCTCGTCGCTGATAAAAAAGGGATCTAACTTAATATGTTTGGTTCTGTAATGCAGAACTGGATTATTTGACATGGCAACTGTACTGAGGTTGTCACTCAGAATAGTAGTAGGCTGATAGGCAATTAAATAACATAAAAAACTTTGGTTACTTTGCACACTTCAGAAAAGCCCTCTTCACCCCTCAATGTTTGAATTGACATACACTAAAGTTCTCGAACCTCTGGACCTATTCAATATTCAAAAAAATACGTGAACCTACCCCTCAAATATATTCCAGCTGGTACATGTAAATTGTAATAAGAGAGACACAACAAACAGGGAGAGCTTCATGCAGTCTGAGAACCTGCAACAAATCATTTGTACTAATCTTATAACATCGCACATTACAGGGGACCCATAATACTAAGTTCAATTGTCAGGAATTGGAATCTGGAAATAAGATTTCCAAGAATATAATTCAGAGTACAAGTCATGCAGTTTTCATTTTTCTATTGGTTGTTTGCACAACTTCTGTACAGGTTAATGATGGTCGATTGCGGACAGCTGGGGAGGCTTCTCAGCGAAGTACTAAGGAAGATTGGGCAGAATGGATGAGGCATTTTAGCATTCAACTTCTAAAGGAATCTCCTTCTCCAGCCTTACGAACCTGTGCTAGGCTTGCACAATTGCAGGTTTTGTTGGCTATTGATATTATTGATTTGGTATTAGTGTTTCCTTTCTCTATTTTCACTTCTTGTCTCTTGGTTTTACAGCCTTTTGTTGGGCAAGAATTGTTTGCCGCCGGATTTGTCAGCTGCTGGGCACAGCTAAATGAGACCAGCCAGAAACAGTTGGTTCGGAATCTGGAGATGGCCTTTTCATCCCCAAATATTCCTCTCGAAATTTTGGCAACACTTCTTAATTTGGTATATCTTCTCATCTCATATATGTCTCTGTTAATGCTAAATATGACATCTCTTTACGTTGTGCTTCCTAAAGATTACTGATTCAGTATATCTTGTTTAAATATGCTTATATGCCAAAAGTGAGAATTTATTTGAAGATATGTAATTGTAGTTCATTTGGACAGCAAGGAACTTAAATAATTTTTATGGTAATCTAAATCTATTTAGTCCTCACGGGAGATTATATAGTCTGTGGTTGGAAGTAAGCAAGCATGTCTTAGAGGTTAATGACCTGCAATCTCTTTTGATCTTAATTAATTCTATTTGTCCTTCCTCTCTTCCCGATTCAAAAATTTGGATCCTCGATCCCTCAGGAATTGTTCACATGTAAATCCCTTTTCAGTACTAGAATCTTTCACAGAACTCAAACGCCTTTCTTTTGGAGAAAACTCTACGGAAGTCTAAAGCTCCTCCTATGGTTAAAGCTTTTGTTTGGACTGGTATTCTTAAAGGGATTAACACCAATGACACTCTCAAGATGCAAACCACTTATCATTTTGTCTCCTAATATGTGCTTAAGGTGTGGTTCAGAATCTGGAAGTGGACTTCATATTTTTCTACATTTCTCAGCAGCAAATGTTCTTTGGAATAGATTGTTTGGAATTTTTCACGAGTTTTTGGTCTGCCTTTTGGATTTTCACCCTTGCTTACTTAGTTCAGGTTGACTCTCGTAAAGATGGCAATATTCTGTGGCAGTGTTCTATTTTTGCAGTCCTTTTGTTGTATTTGGTTGGAAGGAACAATGGAATTTTCAGTTTTCCTTTTTGTCTATGGATTATATCAGGGAGATGTTTTTATTTTTATTTTTTGGCTTCCTTTTAGTTGAAATTTATTTGAAATTGCATGGACTTTTTAGTGGTGTTCATGTGGTAGATATGCAGAAAGATTGGCATGCTTTGTTGCATGTGTCTACTACTAGTTTCTAGGCATTTCTTTTTGTCTCCATGAGGATTTCTTATCCTCTTGTAAATCTCTCCATTCTTTTCTAATAATATTTCTTTTCTTATAAGATAAAAAATTGAAGGATAGCCTCGAATTCATCATAATTGATTAGTGATTGGTAAGAAAATCACCTTTTTGGTTCTTGAGGTATCCTTTTCAGTTGTTTATTACTCTAAACATGCTGTCTTGAGGAAAATACTTTCTATCAAGTTTGGTGCCATTAAAAACAAGGGTTAGGCACCATTTATAATTTAGTAATGTTCATTTTGTAGATTCATAGAAGCTGATAAAACTTTGACATTTGTGATATATAGATTTTTTAATTGAATCTGCAGGCTGAGTTCATGGAACATGATGAGAAACCTCTTCCTATAGACATTCGTCTTCTTGGTGCTCTTGCTGAGAAGGTCCCTCCTCTTTCTTTCTTTTCTTTCTTGTGTATGTGTGTACACTGCACATGATGTATGTCTGTCCTGTTTAACACATGGCTCTTTTTTAAACAACTCATAACCCCTATATATTGGATTATTCATTGAGTTTCAATTGTCTATTTCATGTGCTTCTACTATTCTGTGCCACACAGTGTCGTGCATTTGCAAAAGCCTTGCACTATAAAGAAATGGAATTTGAAGGAGCGCGATCGAAGAAGATGGATGCTAACCCAGTTGCTGTAGTTGAAGCTCTTATTCATATAAACAACCAATTACACCAACATGAGGTTGGCTTGAAAAGAAATAATTTCTTATGATTTCTTTGCTGCTCTCTAGGTTGACTTTGTTATCTCTGCATTTCAATTAAACATTTCTGTTTGTAGGCTGCAGATGGAATATTGACCTATGCCCAACAACATCTTGATTTTCAACTTAAAGAGTCATGGTAATGTTTGATTTAATGTCCCTACTCTATATTCACCATTCCTTGTTTTGCATAGGCAGTTCTAGTTTATATCTCTGGCAAACTCTTGAGAAGTTTACAGACTTATAGTAGATATCCTTTAGGTATGAAAAACTGCAGAGATGGGATGATGCCCTCATGGCTTATACTGCAAAGGCCTCTCAAGCAACAAGTCAACATCTTGTCTTGGATGCTACTTTAGGTCTGTAATGATGAATCTACCTTCCTTATAGCTTTCATCTTTAAAAATGTGACCATGGAGCTTGCTTTGCAGGTAGAATGAGATGCCTTGCTTCATTGGCTCAATGGGAAGAGTTGAATAACTTATGTAAAGAATATTGGACCCCAGCTGAACCAGCTGCTCGTCTTGAAATGGCATCAATGGTTGGTTTTAAACACCGGCAATGTGTGATGGACATTTTCCCCAGCTGATGCTTATGGTGTTAAATATTGATTTGTTAGGCTGCAACTGCTGCTTGGAACATGGGCGAGTGGGAGCAGATGGCAGAATATGTGTCTCGATTAGATGATGGCGATGAAACTAAACTTCGAGGCCTGGGCAATACTGCTTCTGGTGGCGATGGAAGTAGTAATGGCACTTTCTTCAGAGCTGTTCTGTTAGTTCGTATAGGGAAGGTATTTGTTTGCTTCGACATCACCTATTCTCAGTTTTTGTTTTCTGCATTTTACTTGTTGCAACCTCAATCTATTGACAGTACGATGAAGCGCGTGAGTATGTTGAGAGAGCTAGGAAATGTCTGGCAACTGAGCTTGCTGCTCTGGTGAGTGTGCATAATATTTCTTACTCATTTTATTCTTCTGCAGTTGTTAACTTGAATTCCAGTAACTGTGTAGTTGTTTTGTTTTTTGCACATATTGGGATAGCTAGACTTAAATGTGTAAATGAGTAAGAGTAGTTAGTCTAGTATCAGTATTGGAGCTGCTGAGCTGTGAACGCTTGTACAGATGGCACTCTTCCTATATAAAGAGATGCATAGCTTTTGTATTGTTAACGATTCATTTCATTCAATAACATAAACAATTATTTATGATTTTATCCCTTCTCTATTTCTCTATTTCTCTCTCTCCTCTCTATTTCTCTCTCTCTCCTCTCTCTCTCTCTCTCTCTCTCTCTCTCTCTCTTTCTTCTCTTCTCTTCTTTGCTCTTCTCTTCTCTCTTTTTCTCTAGCTTCTCTTTTTCTACTATGGTATCAGAGCATGGTTTCTAAATCCGTTTCAGTGGCTAACAACAACATTTCTTTGCCGTCGCGACTGCAACCTCATCATGTTCATTCTGTTCCACCATCTCTGGTCATCTTTATGCAAGTAATCTCTGCAAAGCTTTCAGCAAAGAACTATCGAAACAACAGATTGAGGCGGTTATCGCCTCAAATCGTCTTCAAAGATTCGTTGTGACTTGTGAGTCCTCTAATTCCACCACGATACCTGAGTGATGAATCAACCTTGGATCGTGTGAGTCCTTCTTACTTAGCCTGAGAAGAACATGATCGAAATCTCGTGTCATGGCTTCTGCAAAAAAATTATCAGTAAACAAAACATGATCGGAATCTTGTGTGATGGCTTCTGCAATTGCTTTCAGAACCGGTCCAATCTTGAGCTCTAGAGTGTCACCATGTGTACCATATTTTGAATGAGCTCCACGCATTCTTCAATTTGCTGATTCATGTACATAGTCAAATTTACTTTCTGAATTACGCGCTGCTAAGAAAGTTACAGATTCAATTTCTGAATTCATCTCTTGCTTTAAAGCAACTGTGCATTCTCTTGTAGTGGTTGGTGAACCTATCACCACACGTCAGCAAATACACATTATCTTTGAGGGATTACGGTCGGAATTTGAGGCATTTGTCACGTCTTATAACAATTGACCTGAACCCCTACATTTTGTTGCTGTCCTTGAAGCCTTGTTGCTGAATGATGAAGCTTACCTTGAACATATTCATCCTCCATCTACAGAAAATTTCTCAGTTAATGTTGCACAATTAGGCTTATCTTCTACATAACGTACTCATTCTCAGCAATGGAACCAAGCATCTCAGTTCTTCTCCTCTAATGTTTCCCTTTACCACTCTTTCTGGTTTCCCTCTTGGTCCTTTGGTTTTGGCCATGGAAGAGGTTACAGTTTTGGAAGGGGAAGACAAGGTAGAGGAAGCTTTGGTAGAGGCTTCATTCGATGTCAAATTTGTGGCAAGTCTGTCTGTGAAGCACAGCAGTGCAAACACAGGTTTGAGCTCATTATGAGAAATCAGCATTCATTTTCGTTTAATCCTAGATCCTTTTCTGGACCACTCTATGGTCAAATGCTATACCAGACTTCTGGTTTCTCTCCTAAGCCCACCTATTGTAGTTTCTATTATGCTCCCAACACTGGTTCCAGTGCCCAATACTCAGTCTTCAGCATCTTCATTCCCACGATTTGCATAGATATTGTATTGCTGACGATCCATTTCATTCAATAACAGAAACAGTCATTCCTGTTTTCT